>NW_020539724.1:4047575-4069156 GCF_003426905.1 Ctenocephalides felis | reverse complement strand
TCAGCGTAAAAATTTTAGGGTCCAAAAAATGAAATGGAGGACCATGGTAGTGCATCACAATACACCACATAAATATCAATTTACTAGCAATCATTTTGTACTAGCAATAATTTTTTGATTACCCTTACTAATGATGAGACTTAAGTCATGCTAATGCTTCCTTCTCATTTTTGACTATAAAAATATTAATTGTAGAGAAACTGCAGCTTGTTTTGCAAGACCATAGCAATTACCACTGTGTCACGGAATATGCTCATCTTTTTTCATATACTTAAACAAATTTTTAACAAAATAGTTCAGAAGCTTGGAAAAATTTAAAAAATTAGTAGTAACTATCAAAATTATTAAAAATGCTGTTTTTTCATCGTTGTGCATTATGAGTGACCTAGTGCAATATTTTTTAAAAGTGTAATTTTAATGAAATAATTTGATCAAACACAGAATTCTGCAGATTTTTTTTTTTAATAAATTACTTCAATCTGCATACCTGCAAACCATAATATTAACTTCATACATAACTAATTTTCTAATAACCTAGTGAAATATTTAATAAAATGTTATTTTATATTTTATTACTCCAAATGCAAATGCGTTGTTCTATACCATCATTAACCAAGGGTCAAATCTCATATTACATAATAAACCTATTTAGTGTCTATTACAACGAAATAAAATTTTATCAAGGTCTTTATCGCTGTCCTCTCTTAGATATGTGCAGTTTTCATCCAATTAACTCTCCAGTCCATTAACGCGCATTGGCTAACTAACTAACTAACCTTTTACCGTGAAATAATTTCATGAGTCTGCCTTCCGTGTGGGATAGTCCGTCTAGCCGGGTTAGGCACTATTTGGACTTTAACAATAGGACGGTCGTGATCTTGAAAAACTATCATATATAATATAATAAATCAAAATCAATTAATATTTTTTTCTTAAATTTTTGGTGCATTTGTTTATGAATATCTGCTTAATTCTATTCACCTCGGCAGAATCATCTTAGGTCAGAGCTTCTTAAACGACTCGCGAACTCAAATGGGGTTGCGAGGAAAAATTTTGGGATCGCGAGGGAAAATTCTGGGGTTGCGAGAGATTTTAATGCCAAATATTTACACCATTTCATAACATTATGTCTTCGTTTTTGTATATTCTCAACAAATTCTCAAACTATATATTTTCATATGTATATGTAACAACAAACAACACTCTTTTTTGCACTAATTTATTAAATAATAATTTTCACAAACGTTTCGAGACTAGGTTTGTCTCATCATCAGTGTGTTATAATTTAAAATTTAAAATATGGAAAACTTAAATTAGCATTATGTGTTATCCGTTACAAGTCGTTCAATATACTGTCTTCTGCCCCACCAACGATCGTCGGTGTCCCAATTGTATATGTATATGTACATTGTTACCAAATAATTAAAATATTAATAATATTAATTTATTAGAAGCCCTGCTCTAGGTTCTTAGTTCAAATCGAATAACAATCTGATCTGGATTCTGTAATGGAATCTATTTGTACTTTAAAATGTAGGCCAAAATGTTTTTTCCAATGAAAATAGCTCTTTCGGAAATTACTGCAAAATGTTAAAAAATCGCCACAATTGTGTCGCGTTGCCTTTTAATGAAAACTATATTGGGTGGTAAATTTATATTTTTAACACAGCCGTTTCATCTCTTGAGTCCAAAGAATCAAGGTGATGACTTTTTATACACGTTTTTCTCTCTACTTTCGAATATTCTTGATAAAAAAATTTTAACAGTACTTGTTCTTGAGATATCGGTGTTGGACCTTTTCACCCGCCTTTGAATAAAGTTTGGATTGTTTGGAATTTTCGTTTAAAAAGAGCTTTACCTCGCTAGATACTAGTAAAAGTATCATCCCTGTGTCATGCTCTTCTCCCCAAGTTGTTTGCTTCCCTTCGTCGGGAAATTGACTGAGCTAATGTTAGTAGTAGTACGTAGGTAGACTTTCGTCCCCGTTCTCTCCCTGGTAATGGAGATGATATTTTTACGGTAGTGTGACACGAGATGAAATTAATATACCAGTCAAAAGGTCATATTAGAACAGAACCGCATTGTAATAGAATCTTGCAGAGTAGTTATAAAATATTATACTGAGAAAAAGCACTTCAGGTTTACTCTTCTTGGATTTTGATGAAACTTGCATGGTGATAGTCATAGTTGATGATCAATCCCAACAGTTAAAAATTTTATAGGCCTGTGAGAAGTAGTTTAATTATAAAATTAGATTGATTATCTTAAGAAGTCAATATTTCATATACCAATTTCTTTATAGACAGATTTTTATTGTTAGCAGTATTCCTTAATTTGGCACATAGTTTAAATGTTTTGGACACCCAAATCAATTTGTTACCTTATTTTTTTTTCTTTACATTTATGCAACCTTCTAGATCTTTCATGAAGACATATAAAAAATTACTCGTTCTATTTTAAATAAAACTTTTGCAGCTCAGATTATTTTGATTTAATTGCACGTAGCTTCCGTAAATATAAATGCTTGGAAATTATTAAGTAAGGTCATACTAGCACAATCATTGTGCTATCACTGATATGTACTTGGAAAGAATTTTTTTTCTAGAAGTGTTAATGACGTTATTTTCATTTAGAAATAATAACATCTATCTAATTGCATTTTCAAGGTTTAATTCAAACGTGATCATATTAAAATGATCTGTTCCATTTATTAAACAGATCTAGAATGCGCTTGACGAAAGTAATAATAAACATAGGTAAAAAGGCATTTAAATATCGTAAAAACAAGTAAAGTCAGGTATTTTTAACAACAATATTTGAAAGTAAAAGGAAAAAGATGTGTAATCAGGAGATAAAAGGCTATGGTTGAAAATCTATATCAAAAGTATTTTAGTTTTTTTTATTGTTTGCACTGTTGTTTAGTTTAAGAGACCTTAATAAAAAATTTAAGTGTACATTATTCGCTCATAACCGCTTACATATGAGTGGGGAAATAGGACCAACTGAATCTTTACCTTTATTATTATTTTAAAAAATAGTAAATGAAAAAGTAAATTAAGTTGAAAAAAAGCAATTTTACAAGATATTAATTAAATAAATAGTTATTCCAACTCTGCTCATGAATATTTCTGACAAAATACCAGATCAAGGTTATATACACAAAAAATTGATTGGATTATGTAGCTATTATTTCGTAAAATTCCTTTAAAATTAAAAATAAGACATTGACCAGATTTGCCCACTGGACGGCCCATTTACCCCTATGCGATAAAAAGATTCAGGTGACAAATTTTTGAAAAATAAAAAAAAACATATTTCTACAATGATGAATTAGCTGGGAGTTTTATTGAACATAGTCAGATAGATGTTTGCTTGATATGTGGTATTTGTTGTGATGTAATTGGTTTGATTTTCACAATATAATAGCTCAAAGTCAAATTGGATCTTTGTACACCGCCCTACCATATAATATTTCCAAAGAATAACATAGTATTGTTTGAAGAATTTTTGTAAAACGTGGCAGATTAATATAAAACTAAAATAAAATATATGCAATAATATTATTTTTACTACTTTACCTTTAATAAATATATTATTAACATTCGACAATAATGAGTTATCATGAACTGGTGTTGTTAGATCATTCTGGAGCTTTCATTTACGACGAGCTTGCAAAAAATAACAACTAATATTTCCATCTTCTCCAATAATGAGTTATCATGAACTGGTCTTTTTTAGATCATTCTGGAGCTTTCTTTTACGAAGAGCTTACAAAAGATAACAACTAATATTTCCATCTTCTCTTAATAGTCTGTACTGAACTAGATTCAAGTTTTGACTAATAACTTCCTTGCCTAAAACAAAGTTACAAATATAAACTTTCTATTACCCCCGTGTTAATTTTATGCTCTAACATTTATCCTGTCTCTGATATCTATTCTCTCTCCAATTCGTATTTCTCTGACATTTGGCTCGTAAGATCCGTAACAGCGCGTACCACGGCACATCAAGTTGATGATGTTGATAGCGAGCCGTGATAGCATGAGATGTCGAGGGTGTGAGCGCCCACGGCCGCACCTAAATCTAGCACGCGACCTTACACGGGGAGAACAGAAAATTTCATCCCTGGAATTATGAAATTGACACGTGATAGCATCTCGCTTGTTTGCACGGGCAAAAACCACAGAGAGGATATGGAATTAAATTGTATAAATGTCATGTAATGTTTATTATTTGAAAACCGAATAGTACTTCATTTCTTTGTTCCAACTACTGAGTTGTTTTTTCCAACATGCCCTTGTAGTATACAATGTCCCTTTTTGGCCGACTATTGTAAATTCATCAAATTTATTGATTGTCCTTTACAGGACAGTTGTAAATAAAAGAGATAATAAAAAAAAATTCTTTGTTTGTATATTTTTATACCAAGCTATATTTAACAATTACACATGACAATTGAGAATTAATTATAATATAACGATAAAGCAGCAGTATTTTTACTTCTAAACGTTTTCGCATTTTAAAAATTTCTAGGCCATTTTATTGAAAACAAAAATTCTAGACCATTTTGAAAATTGAAAATAAAAAATTGTTACTATTATGATAATTATATATATATTACATTTATTATTTTTGGAAAACAAGAATATTTTGCTCGTTTTTATATACTACTTACTTACTTTTATATACTAATTACTTACATACAGCTTTATACACATTCTTTGCTTCATTTTTCAACCAAATACAAATCTCGAAGATTTTTGTTACTGAATTGAAATTTTTTATATATATCATATAGGGTAGGGTGGGTAAATTTGACAAAAATTTAATTTGATAAAGGTTCAATTTGACATTGAGCCATTATATAGTGAAAGCCAAACTAATTATATCACAAACAGTAACACATATCGAACAAACAACTATCTGACTATGTTCAGTAAAACTCCCAACTGAATCATCATTGTAGAAATGTTTTTTTTGCTGCTTTTCACAAATTTGTCACCTGGTTCTCTTTACCCCATAGCTAGGGGTTATAATGGGACGGTCAGGGTCAAAGAGTTCAATGTCTTATTTTTAATTTTAAAGGGATTTCACGAAATAATAGCTGAATTATTGAACCCTTCTAAGATTTTTTAATATTATTAATATCTAAGAAAAAAAAATCAAAGATTCTTTTTAGAAAGTAAAGCTTTATTCAATGGCATTATTTTGATTAGTTGATTAAAATCTCGAGTATGTAATATTTCTGCCAATCGTGGTACTTTTTTTTATTATATCTTGTATAAATGAAAACATTTATATATCATTCTAAATTGAATGGTTTGTAAAGTACTATGGCGATTTTAGAATTTTGCATAAGTCCTTAGTTTGTATCTACTGGATTATTTAGCTACACATTCCCAAATTCCTATTCTATACATTCATACAAGCCCTCTAAATTTTTTTATCAATTAAATTTTATATTATGGTTCTTTTTATTATTCACGAAATCTTTGATCACTTATAATATTTTTTATTATAATCTATTCTACGATATCGAACAAAAATGATCAGTATAGTAATTTAAAAGAGACAATTAAATCAGCGAGACATTCAAAAATCGTTGCTTAAATATTTTTCAAAATGTTTTTAATAAAAATGCATATTTCCTGAAGAAAAGTTTTTAGTTTATTTTTATATGATTATTAAGCTTAAAGAATAGGCATTAGAGACTTTTTGTTGATATCTTGATGAAACCATGAAATGATGCGTAGAAGTAGAATTCTTAAAAAAACGTTTATATAAATTTGGTCTTATGAGATTAATCTCGTATGTTTTAGAAACAATAATCTCTGTTTCAATCTGATATCATCACTATCATCATAGTGATGATATCATCACTAATTTTCTTCTCTAGATCTTTTAATAAACGATTTGAATATTTCTAATGTATGCCAAATTCAACGTGTCTATTTTCTAAATATTTCCCATTATATTTAACATAAAGCATCCCCAAAACACAATTTTTCTTTCGATTACAAAAGCACACAACATCTGGCGCCGAGTCAATTCGAGACACGGCAAATTAGATAGTCTATTAGTCTATTGGATCACATATAGGAAATTACTCTTTGCTTCGAACCTGGGGGAAAGATAGAATACATTGCGATGATGGTGCAGATTGCTGGTAAATGATGTGGTAAATCATCTAAATCGTTGAGAATGGATGATTCGATTATGTAAGAGGAACTTGTGGGGTTCCAGCTAATTGGGTCTGTTTGAAAGCCAATAGTGGGTGATAAATATATTTGTAAGATTTAATAAATTTGTATTGTTTAATTTTTTGAGCTTTTGTTAAATTATTACGTCAATTGTATATTTCTTTGAACTAAAAATGTTTAAGGAATCTTTTTATCGCTCCATTGTATTTAAATACCCAAAAGATACTAAACGCTACTTAAGAATCAAAATTTCGTTTAATCCAACCGATTAATATTCGTTTCGTATCTTTGAAATAATTAATTAAGAAAAATAAAAACACAATAGAGTTCTCTCTATTGAAACCGCACAAGAGCTGGGGGTCTCTCCAGGGGTCAAACGGCTCACAAAAACAATACGCATAAATTTCAAGGTTCCACATCAGAGTTTTGATAAAGTTTAAAAAATACAAGCCATCCGTTAGATTCAGAAGCGATCGGATGTGCCTGCTATGAAAGACAATGCTTTATAATCGATTGTTCTAAAATCGCGATGACAATACTTAGGGAAGTCAATATGATAAATTATATTGATCGATATCGATATTGGAAAAGTGATCGACATCATTATTTATCGGCTGTAAATACCAACAAAACCAATTAATGAAATTAGTTCTTTTTTATTTTTTTTTATTATTATTATATAATTTTCTGATTTATTCAAGTTACTGATTGTCTACGTCTCTTTTCAAATTTCTCCATTCATTTGTAATTGATTTTATAGCTAAATCAGATCTAATAGGTATATCCACTATGACTATATGAACTATGTTTTAATTTTGAATGGCAAACTCAGGGCATTATCAAGACAAAAACTAAATTATTATTTTTATCGATACTTTAAATAGAATATGAAATAGATGGAAAATCAAACCAGGGGTAAGGGGCTTTTTTCTTTTAGGCAATTTTGCTTCCCGATATTACTAAGAAATAAGATTTAGCTACTTCTAAAACTGCCAAAATAGAGTTTTCATGATTGCCAGTTTTTCCTATTATAAACTTGAATGAGTTTTTATAATGTTCATATATCTATATTATTTTAAGATGTTCGTTAAGACTATGAATTTTATCATAATACAAAGTATTATCAAAATTGCCAAAAAAAAAAATTCAATAAAAAACTGATCAACACGATTCCCAACTTACCTATATCTTTCGAAAAGTTTTAAAAATTTTAGATCTAAGATTTTTTGCGAAAACATGGACAAAATATATATTTTTCAATTAGTATAAATAAACGGCTTGGCCAATCATCGGACGAAACTAAACAACGCGAGTTCTTATTAAATTTTATCAAAGTGTTCTTGAATCATTGAAATCGGTGCAGATATTTTTGAGACAACGTCGATTAAAAAAACAAATTTTAGCTAACACACATACTATTTCTAATTTTTGTGCTAAAGGATTCAGAATGACTAGAGACTTCGGGAAACTTAAGATTAGCAAATAGGATTTTTTGTCAAAACCAAACTCTTTCGGAGAGTCAAGAAATACCTCAGTTAACAAGATAATGATCTGATTTACAGTAGATGCCTACCATGTAAGGTGTACATCCGAATAATCGATAAACACTATTTTATTAACTTCCAGTAAGGTAAGTTATAGTAAACGCAAAAAAATCAAAAATGAAAATTTTTATATATCTTTACGTTTCAAAACCTTCTGAACATTGTGGCATTCCTTAGAAAAAATGGATGTATGTGTGTGTGTGTGTCCGTGTATGTGTGTGTGTGCGGATACAATTTTTTTACCATTAATCTGTTAATCGAACAACGAATCAATATAACTGTAATATCGATTATCGATTATTCCCATCCTTATCGAATGATCCCTTGGAGCCGGGCCATCACATTACTGATGCATCTACGGCCGCTTCCCGTTCGCCGATGGCCGATGAAGAGGTCGCGTTGATTGACCGCGCTTCACAATAGCGGAATATTCATAACCGAACAATATATCTACCTAGAGGGTTACATGAGCTCAAGAAAAGTGCGTCATTCGTCTAATACAACATTCACAACATTGATCAAGAGCACGTGCTCAAAGAACGTGTAACCGAATCAAAGAATGTGGAAAATATTAGGTGACGTAAACAACGGAGACAAATTCCAACAAAGAATCACCAGTAAACAGTTGTGGGAAGTAAACAATTCAAATTGAATCGATTGCCAGCGAAACTGTTTTTGATGAATTTTAACAAAATATAGAATAAATTATGATTGACGTGAATAAATTATTATACGGAAAAGTTAAATTCAATGACTATGTTTTGGATACTCTTATTCATATTTTAACAATTCCGAAAAAAATTCTAAAATTTTCACCTGCACGCCATCGCCAGGTACAGATGACAAGAAAAGAGATAGTTAGAGTGCTGAAAGTTCCAATCTCTTATTTTTAATTTCAAAAGGATTTTTAGGAAAAAATGCTACATTATTTAACAAATTTTATGGGCACGTTTTTACAAAGATTTCACTGTATACAACCTTGATCCGGTTGTTAAAAAATTCCTAACTTTATTTGTTTTTGGGATATTGGTGGTGGATCTTTTTACCGCAAACATTTAAGTCTCCCTTCTGTGTCAATTTAAATTTCAATTTTGAAGAAAAACAAAACATACTACGGAGTATGTAAAAAATTTTGAGGCTTATCCGGGATAAAACAAACAAATAGAAAATATCAATAGTTTCTGCACTAATAGTTGAAAAACTGAAAATACGCTGATCTTGACTCGATTTTAATGACGGAAATTTAGGCTAAAGTCTTATTTAGTTTATTTTAAAACTTTAATTCAAAGATTATTTTATTAAAATATTATTGCGAATCGTATTCTTTCACCTACAACAAAATTGCTTATTCGATATAACAATGTAATCTTTTACAATTAGAATGAAATCGAATATTATGTATGTTTATTAATAATGGATTCAATGGATTATTTATTTCCTTTTATTGATATACAGATGTACGTAAGTCTAATACGATACTTTGCTTCATATAAACTAAATTCAATAATAAATGAAGACGAGCTGATATTTCCTGTCATTTGATTTTATGAACTGCTATCGCCTCAATGCAATATGAGTGAATTTGCATTTTAATCGTCATATTCGATATTGAACCGTCTCGTACATAATTCAGGATATGTGTGTCAAGGAGTTGCTTGTTCGTAAATATTTTTAATTGTATGTTAACATAATAATTATGCGCATATTGGACATTTAGCTTATTGGTCCTTATCTTTATGACAATGGCATAGTTGCCGGACCTAAATTGAAACATACATTTTGAATTTTGCATTTTCACCAGTTCATACTATGAATTTTTATATTTAATGTTTAAATTTTAATTTTATTTTTATTTTCAATATTTGTGTTCATTGTTTAATAATAAAAAATGATGACATGCATACATAATCGAAACGTACAGAATAAATAATTTCAGCTATTTATCGTTTTTTATTTCAAAAATCTAGCTCACTAAAATGTATCAAAGTCCAACTTAAACATCATTTACGTTTTGGTATAGAATAGCAGCCTTAGAATCATTTATTTGCTAATCATAGAATCATTGATTTAATGAAAAATTTATTACAAAACACTACTAAAATGCTACTTAAAAGATAGTTTTTGACGTTTTCAATGTGCCGCTAACTATGCCTATGATATGAAACCGTAAACTTCATTAATTCTAGTCATTTCTCCTCGAAGATGAATACTTCCGCAGCTGGACTTGGGCGCGAATCGGTGTGTTTTAAAAAGCCCGCATGTTAGGTAGGCTAGAGGTGTGTTTGTTACCTCTATAATATAATATATCAGCTCGTACTACGGATGAATTGAATTCAGCTGGCGTTTCTGTTAAGTTCAAAGGACTTTGCTTGCATGCGCACCATGTGATGGACACTGTTGTAGATAATTGTTGCATTTTGTTTATTCATCTTTTTTTGAAACTAGTGTTGATGATACTCATTTCATTTATCTTTTGCAGAACTTCTATTTTTTTTATTCATATAACTACTTATTCCGCATACCAAAATATGATTCTTCATCATTCATTTGCCCAGGCGTCATCATACATTTTCTTGCCGCATATTGATTGCAAGCATTTTCTTTATAATCATCATACACTATAAAAAAGAATGACGTCTTCTGGCCGTTATCCATATTGGTATTTTTCACGAATGTGTTGATTCATTAAAGTTTTATGTTGCTTTTATTGCTAGGTTCTCTATTGAATATAATACGTACTTAGATGATACAAGTCTCGCTGTGATTGTTTATTGTTTTTGAATTACTCGCATAATTGATGATCTTTTGCCAGGCTTGTTTGTAAAGCGACACGAAAATATTGTACGTATTTGCTGTTTACTTTGAAAAACACATTTGGAATTGAATATTTTGTAAATATTTTTGGAGCCGAACAGAGTCGTAAATTCGCATCTCGCCAAGAAAATTCCAAGAAGAATATTTGTAAACGACATACGTTAGGATTTTTTTATTAACATCTTTTGGAAATAGAGGGCAAAAGATATGTAAGCAGCTACCACCTTCATTAATTGATTATCTTTTGCGGTGCTTGGTTGTAAAGCGATATGAAAATATTATATTTGATGTTTACTTTTACCAGTCTTCATCTGTTTTTCTGATTCGCTTTCGCAGTTTGGTATCAGCTTGATACTTAGCAGCAGGAAGAACCTACATTTTGTAGGCTCCGTCGCTGGATGGGGCACAACATATTTATTTGGTGGCAGCGGTGGGATTGCCACAACATATTTATTTGAAAACATACATATGAGATTGAATATTTAGTCGCAATTTTGGAACCGAACCATGTCTGTAAATTCGCATCTCACTAAAGAAAAGTAAATGTTACCAAAAATGTTTATAAATTACCAATACCTCTGCAATATAAAATATTTTAATAACATTCTATTAATCCCTCGCAGTAAAAATAAAAGCGAATATAAAGCGTTATTTTGTTGTAACGTCCGCAAAGTAAAGAGGCCAACCGGTTTGCAGTCTCAACCCTTTTTCAGAATTGATCAAGGGAACATCTTCTTAAGTCAGAGAACACGCACAAAAGGTGAAGCGGAGTGCGCCGAAGAGCGCCGTGCAAAACCATGCGTGAATGATAGTATTTTATGTCTATAGTCTTGTTTTTTTTCTGTTTGTATATTCTATATAGACTGTTTTAATTCATTGTATGCAAAACGAAGACTTAGACATATAATTTAGATGAATTTTTATTTTTGATTTTGATAGAATAATAACAGAATTCGTCACTGTTAACAAATTTAGATTAATGGGTATTTTAAGTCATTTCAAGAAAAATACTATTTCAATTTACTATATTTGAAATGAATTTTGGAAAACTGATAAAGTAGAAATCTAAAAGATATTGAGATGGTAAAAAAACTCATTTAATACTATTTTCTGTATTGGTATAACAACTTTTACTCCAAAGCAAACAAATTTTTAACCAACGGCCAACATGACAATCCAACAATAAAATATTTAAATACAACATAAGGTTTTCTATTATTCTCGATCACACTAATAAACTATTTTTTCTATATTATATTACAGCATTAGCTTATTTCTCTATACTACATATATCATTTATATTCATATATCTCACAAATGATCTCATTAGATAAAATCACCGAGTCATTTGCACCTTTCGGGTCCCGCTATTAATTACCTTTAAGTCATGGCATCTAGAATAACAAACATTGTTCTCCAACCGTCTGTTTCTCCGTTGAAAAGCAAACATTAAAACTATTAATAATTTATTGTGGTCCTCTGGCAAAAGAAACAAATCATTTCACCCTTTCCTAAGATCGCCATCAATGGTGATGCTGTGCGGAAGCGCGGACTCGGGTCTTCTTTTCATTTGCATAACAAACCCGTGATGTTTGCATAAAATTATGCACGAGGACCGATGGCTACCTGAGATTATAGAAAAAATAGTTTATTAGTGTGATCAAGAATAATAGAGAACCTTATGTTGTATTTAAATATTTTATTGTTGGATTGTCATGTTGGCCGTTGGTTAAAAATTTGTTTGCTTTGGAGTAAAAGTTGTTATACCAATACAGAAAATAGTATTAAATGAGTTTTTTACCATCTCAATATCTTTTAGATTTCTACTTATCAGTTTTCACAAATTCATAATTTAAAAAAATAACTAACGAGATCAAAATACAAATGCAATGAAGAATGCTAATATAATTTAATGTCTTGATAATATGAGGCTTGATATTATGTCTTCATTTAAAAATCTCCAAAGTGGGGCTTATGGACTCCCAGGGGTCTATGAAAACCTTCAAAAGGTCTACGTCAGCGATAAAATTACTTGGGGTCCACAAAATGGAAATGGGGATCTGCGGTAGTGGATCAAAGGACATAGATTTAGATTTATCAGATTTACAGAATCTTACAATATTAAATTAAAATAAGTTTACAACTTATAAAGATAACAAACAAAATCTAAATACAAATGCAATGAAAGATTCTTAAATAATTTAATGTCTTGATAATATGAGGCTTGATATTATGCTTTAATTTAAAGATCTGCAAGGTTGAGCTTTTGGACCCCCAGGGGTCAATGAAAACTTTCAAGAGATCCACGTCAGCGATGAAACTTTTTGGGGTCCACGAAATGGAAATGGGGATCCACAGTTGAGGATCACATTTTTACAACATACCATGTTAATAAATATTCAGTATTTACTTATACTATACTATCTATAATTCAGTCATATA
Source organism: Ctenocephalides felis (assembly GCF_003426905.1). Taxonomy (NCBI): domain Eukaryota; kingdom Metazoa; phylum Arthropoda; class Insecta; order Siphonaptera; family Pulicidae; genus Ctenocephalides; species Ctenocephalides felis. Next base: position 4,056,156 of record NW_020539724.1, on the reverse strand, counting down.
CAATATTTATAAATGCACCTATGATGTAAACAAAATTGTATATTTCTATACATTTATATTAAAAATCTATATCGCGTAAATAAGCTTTTGTGGCAAAGCCAAAGGGATCACAACACAATAGTTTAGGAAGTTATCTTTTTTCAGCATTTTCAAAAGATGAAGTCTTGTTTTGACATTTGCCTTCAATTTGTGTAAATATTTCTACTATCAATGCTTTATCATTTTGACACTTCTATTAAATAACAAAAATATAATTATTCTTATCTACTCAATCAAAAACCAACATCTGTAAAAAAATCATTTTGTTCACAGGTCTCCAGCTTTTATTACCATCCTAATTCTACTAGGGTTGCCTGGGTCAGAGAAGCGACTGCATCACATGGACCTCAGCCGAAAGGTAGGATTTTTGACCGTATATATATGTCTATGCATAATCATATTTGCGAACCCCTTTCTCTGGTGTTTTCTCAACACAGTTTTTTGTGTTTGAGGTCATTAATCAAATTTATGACGGAAGTTTTGGAATCTCATTGTTAAATAACGGTCCGGCGGATATTTGGACAATTCTCACAAACGGATCAAACTGAGATGTGATATGAATAGATATTATGATCTCATATAGTATGTCTAAATATTGTTTATTTAAACTTTAAAGCATTGAATTTAAAAGCAATCGTTTAGAAAAATAATCAATAATTAAACAATATTATATTATAAAATAGACTTAAAATTGGAATAACGATAAATTTCTCGTAAACATAAAATGTCAGGTTTGATAACTGATTGTCGATTACTTTTTATAACAGGATTTCGCGTGTCTTTCAAATTATTGACTCACTACAGAGTATTATAATTATTTTGTAATAACTGTATGAATCGCTTGATCGAGTTCACCACGGTTTGGGAATATTCATGTATTTCTTATGCAATTTAAAATTTTGATTTTTTATATCTCTTAGCTCAATATATCAATGAGGATAACATGTTCTTAAGGTAGGTGATTTATTACTAGTATTACTTGAATTATTTTATTTGCGCCAAAAGCTCAACGACCATATTTACTATTCTCTATATGATCTAGTTTATTTTTTATATGTCTATTATCCAGCCAACAAATTCTTAAAATGTCCGTTGAAGATTTACTGCCCGTGTCTTAGTACAAAAAAACACTGTCAGTTTTACACATGTGTGCGATTTAAATTTAAAATACAAACCTTCGTACGAAATGCAAATATTACGTGAATGGACTATCCAACGGTCTAAAATAGGTATCAAGGATACACCCATTGACTACCTTCTCAAACGGTTCCCACAACTCTATGCTCCATATAAAGTCCATTGAAATTAGAGCAACGCGGATGGACAATGGTTATCCTTAAAAAGATAAAACGGTAATAAAAAACATATTTGCATTCGCAATCCTTCGTCCAAACGGTCATTTTGGTAACGCAACCCAGAAATTTTCTCAAGACTCGGAGTTTGCAGGTATAAATGAACAAAAATTTCGTATACATCGCGAGTAACCTATTTTAAATTTGCGCTTTCCTGATTTTGCTGCCAAACAAACATTCCTAAATCTCTGGTATCAAAAAAAGTTTAAAACTGCCTGATACTTTATGGGTCTTTCGTATCCAAATGATAGCAGGTAAAACGGTGACCCGTGGATAGTTCTGGCCGGACCTTATTAATCCCTAAGGACCTACCTTCCCTTCTGCTTCCTATGACCATAGGTCATCTGCGATATAACCTTTTAAGATTTTTTGCTCGTGACCCTTTTGCGCGCGGAGAATCGCCCTATTTCGAATGACCTCACAATGGAAGTTTTGGTCACAAGTGGACCAGGGAGTTTTTTGTAAAATTTTGTCTCTTTTTCGCTCATGTGGGATATTGGGTGTCCGAATTTTTATTGTTATGGCCTATACGAGGATATAAAACATCCAGTCAATTGGTGTCTTACACGTTGAGGACATGGATTTATACATAGAGTTAAAGGGTTTAAGGAAAATAATATTTGAAAAATATATAAGGAAACTACTTTTATTAATAATTTTATTTTTTGTTATTATAATATACCTATATAAAAAATATTTAAATTAATATAGTTGTATATTATTATTATTTTTTTAAAGAAAACCTAAAAATAATTTTATTTACTATTATGAATATTTTGCTATATGGCTATATATTTTTCAAATCTCTAATATACTTAACAAAGTTGTGTGTTACTTATCGTTTGTTTTTCTATATGCACTTAAGTTTTCTATTTTCTATCTATTCTTAGGTGCACGTAAAACTTTGCTTCAACTATTTTTTTTCAAAATTCAAAGCTTTTTTGTATATATTATTATTGTTCTATATTTTTCCGGAATTTCAATTTTTTAGTTCAGTATTTATTATATTTAGCAAAATTTATTAAGGTAGCCATTTAATCTGATACCTTAAAATTTCTATCTAAACTGGTTCAATTGATATATGTTTCTAAAGACCCCGACGTCCGCATCGAACTAGTTTACAGGTATGTTGCTCTTGTTTACCTGTTGAACCTACACGAACAATATGAGTTTTTTTCATTCTGTACCCCAGTTTAAATTTGCCTCTGAGGTCACCGAGGAATGACCCGCGTCGGAACCCGGAAAGGAAGGGGTCAGTATAATATTATATAGATCGCAAAACGGACCTCCTTGTTCTTTGCAATATGATCGGTTTTTTACTAACACGAATATAAGAAAAGTCTGTTAGTTTGTGATATATGCAGTGGCCATTATGGTGTGCTGTGACCAGTAATTATACCTACCTATAACGAATTTTCTGTAACGTATTTTTGGGTATAGTCATGATAAAAAAACTAAGGAATTATTTGAACTTTTTTGTACAAAAATGCAATTGCTCAAAAAATCTATTAATATTTATTATATTTTTCTTCAAATTTAACTCAAATTCTGAAATTCTAAGTTTTACTTCTTACTTTTTTAAATTTTTAACTCAAAATTTCAAATTCTATGAAAAATTTCATTTACCATTTTCACTTTTTCTGCAATGTGCTAAAATTCTTTATTATAATCACAATTAATTATCAATCATCTAATATAAATTCTTATGTAATTATCATAATTATCAAAGAATCTTATATATGTATAAATTTACTGTAATTACTGCTAATTTAATATAACGTGAAAGCTCGCTTAATGAACATCAGTATTACAAGAATTTTCCGTGCATGCATAAGATTAATTTTACATATTTCTAACATATGTATTTTAATTTATTACTCTTAACTTAATTATTACTTTCATTTTTTTCATATGCATATTGTTAGAAATATTTTTTAGGCAATATTAACTACCGGGTATAGATTGCAAATTTAAAACTTGACTTTGTTAAATATGTCTGAAATTTATAAATCCTGGTTTATCAAAATTATTAATTAAATAACCATATTTTTTAATAAATATATTATTGGTTATTTTTCTTATTTTTTACTATTTGACTGTACTTGTTTCGAAGAAAGATCCATTTTATTTACTATCTATTCATTTCAAACCGTTTTCTTGATCTAGTTCTCCACCATTTTTGAAATTGTCTAAAAGCCATTGGTCGTCTTCTTCAGTCTATTGTTGTAAAACTTTTGTAAACATGAAAGATTGCTTCGTTATTATTTAAAATCATTGTTAAATGATTGCGAGTAACTAGTTTTTCTTAGGTAGCTAAAAGCATTTCATTTTAAAAAGCGCCATATTTTCTGTCCTATTCTAAGTGGGCCAACCTTTTGCACAGAGATGAATTTTGGAAATAAAGGACATAGTTCCATTTAAATAAATGTAAAATTAGATTTAAATAAAGCTCAAAGCTCTATTTTGATTAATATAAGAATACATACATTTTTGAAGATAAGATATAAAGGTATGTGTATTTTGTTCTTGCAAAGGGAGGGTGGTAATAGATGACTATTTTGAATTCCAAGAAAGATGATCAATTGAAAAATTAAAATTTATATAGAATTTGCTTGAATATGCCTCGTATTTGATTATTAGCATTAAAGGTCGACTTAAATTTCTAGGAATTTTTTGACAAATTAGATTCGTACAGGTATAAAATTCAATACAAAAATGAATTCGCCTGTGATAGGACTTATATATATATATATATATATATATATATATATATATATAACTGAAATTCGTTAGTCTACAAACGTTTTTTAATATTTATTTATTTTGATCTAGTTTCTTTTGCACACAATGCCTTGAAATAACCGCTCGATTTTTTTATAAGTGAAACCTTGACATAGGTTCAAATTAAAATGAGTTCAGTTTAAAAAAGCGACTTTTTATCAGAAGAATTAAGTTTTCAAAATTGATATACATGATAAATTTCCATAATATGTTTCAAAAATGTTGGAAAAAATGATTAATGATGAATATGATAACAACTGAATTATCAGTGCAATAATAAGGATTTCGCGTAAAATCGCATAATTATACAGGAAACGAATCTTTACAGTAAATATCCCATTAGCACTTTTCTTGAAGTGTTATGAATTCGATTTCTTTAAATTATCATTCATAATCATTAATTCTATTGCCTGATTCCGATTTACAACGATGCGGAACACGTGCTGTTATTGTTTGAGCAAACGCGAGTATTACAATTAGAGTAAAATCTGGTCGACATTTACTCAAAAATTAAAAAAGACATTTATTTTATAATAGATTGTTTTCATATCAATTTAAAATCGATGTCATAATAGGATAATTATTATAATAGAGAAGAGCTGGGATCCACCACCAATATCTCAAAAACAAGTAAAACTAAGAGTTTTTTGACAACAATATTGGAAAGTAGAGGAAAAAATATGTATAACTAACTATTATCTCGATTTTTAATATATTTTTAATATAAGCTTGACTTATTAAGTTTATATGTAGCTGGGATAAAAAGGACCACCAGAGCCTTTACCCTGGCAAAGGTATAACCAATGAAAAAATAAGTTAAAAAAGCTATTTTACAAGAGATAAGAAAAATAAATTGTTTTTTTTTTAACTTTGCTTTTGACGAAATACAAGATCAAGGCTGTATACAGTGTTTATCTCTGTAAAAAATATACTCTTGAAAGTTAATTTTTGTATCGGTTAAATAATGAAGCTATTTTGTCGCCGACCTTTGAAGGGTTAACACGTCTCTTAAATATATTCTTTACATTTATTTTTCTCAATTTCTTTTCTATTTTAATTTTAAAATAAGTCTATTACCTCCTAAAGAACATGCATTTAACTCCATTGAGTTCAACTCACTTGAACCGAAGATTTCTACTATTTCGTAAAATCTCTTTAAAATTTAAAATTTTAGATTTGACCTGTTTTTCCTTTGCTGTCCCATTCTTCCCCGCATATGGGGTAAAAAGGACCAAGTGACAAATTTTTGAAAAAAACTGCTTAAAATATATTTCTACAGTGATTAGTTGGTTAGTCAGATAGTTGTTTGTTTGATATGTGGTATTTGTTGGGATGTAATTGGTTTGGTTTTCACTATATAATTGCTCAAAGTTTTTTCCATGTATCCTTTACTCTTGAGTAAAATTTCTTTATGATTTCCGTCTATCGTGTACATATTTATTTTTTATCTGCACTGTTTTCGTTTTCTGCTCGCATTAGCATAAATAATTAATGCAGCCAGGTATTCGCTATCACTTCACGACGAAATGCGCGATTACGACAGTGCCAGCGTTATTTCTCGGAAGAGCTGATACAAGCAAGCTCAAAAAGTTTATTGTACATATATGTGTATCTATTTTTTTATCTGAAATACTTCCGCCACGTAGGTATTGAATTATCACCATTGAACGAGTGTACGTTTAGTTATGAACCATGCGGCAATAAGCTGGAGGTGTCCGGGCTGGTGGGAAGCGATCACCCACGTGGGGAAAGAAGCTTTTCTATGAAAAGAGGACGAATGACTGAAAAATACCGATGATTATCAATCAGTAGTAAATATTATTTGTTGATATTAAAGTTCATATTTTTAAATAATGCTGTCTTAAATTTTTGAGTTCAAGTAAATCCTAATAGTTTACAGAATGTTTTATATTGCCTTTGCCATTTGACAAAATGTAAAACAAGTATTTTGTACAAATTGCAGGTTTAATTTAATATCCTATCCAAGTATATCTGAGTATTCAAGGCAAGAGATTAATGTTAGATAAATTTGCAATTTGCGATAAATCATATTTAGAGTGGAAAAAGTAGAGTTAATCAATTTTATTTAAAATTTTCGATTTGATTTGAAATCATTGTGAAAAATATCGGCAAAAGAGTTTCGTCTTCAATTGTTAGATCAAGGACTGATGCTCCACTTTTTCGGAATACTGACTATGAGGTCTAAACGCCCTTAGGAATTTCGTCAGTAATTTATTATTTAATTTAAAGTGTTCATTTACCTCGGAGTTCTATGACCCCAAAAGTCAAAAATCCTTATTCAGTACATATGTAAATTATGAAAACTTTTATTGTTTTCTCAATCGTAATCTGTTTGGAACACGTTTCGTGTTTATCACTGGCACAACTTTATTCACCGCAAAGCCTTCGTATAGATAACAGGCTGTCATGACAAACTAGGAAATTCATATTCAAAAAGACAATTAGGGCAACGATGATTAGGTCGACTAATCATTGTTAATATGCATATCAGTTTGCTTTAGTTATCGTAAAGCTACCTTTACGTGAGAAATATCTACAAATTAATGACGAGGATAGAGACAATTAATATTTTATGTCCATCATATGTCATATTGATATTTTTTTTAATTTACTTGAAATATTTTTGGTTGCTGTAATATAAACCTATTGGTGTGAACATGACTCTTTTGTTTTTTCATTCATATACCAGAGTTCTACAGTTCTATGAGCTCTTGTGATGAACTTTTGCCTGAAGTTGCCTTTTTAGAAGGCAACCCATCAGTTGACCTACCTATACCTATCTATTTTTTTTATATAAGGTATTTCTAGGGATAAAGTTTTAATTTGAAGCAATTCCTGGAAAGGACTTGTTTTACTAATAGATAGACCATTCGTTGGGTTGTCTTCTAAAAAACAACGCTGGTAAGGAGAAGATTAACCACAGCTTCAGCTCATAGATCTGTTTGGATTTCTAGGACAAATACTCTTTTTTATCTAATAATTATAATACTTACCTACTGTCGGCTTTACACATGTTAGTATTTAATGTTCCCATTTCTACTTATCGCAAAAAAACTTATAAAAGCCATGATAATATTGTACGTGGATGCCACCGCTAATGATTTCGTATTCTTGTTTTACGATATTTTCAAGGTTTTTCCCATGAAACTTCTCTCTGTCATTTCCGACCTGATTTGAGTTTAGAACGATATTTCCCAAACGATTTCAAACTTTCTATGATAAAATGATAAATTATTTGGGTAGAGATTGTAATATATTTATTGATTATTTATGATTGCACTAGTATTCTGTATAGCTAAAATATTTAGAATTATTTTATACATAGTTTTCTACCCAAATGTATAGAGTATGTTTCATTTCAATTTTTTCCAATTCTGAAACATTATAAAACTTTATTGTAACAGGTCAATTTTGTGTAAACGCCCGATAAAAATTTTAACTTAATTTATTTCAATGAGTAATATTTAGAAAAAGACTTATAATTTTTTTTTTCATTACTTACAAAAATCATGATTATTAATATTTATGAAAATTATGTCTAAATAATAAAAATGTCGAATTCATTTAATTTGAATCTACGACATTCTGTCAACTTGATTGGACATGTCTTGCAATTTAAACTTGTTTGATCATTTTCCTCGCATAAGATAAGTTCAATTACCTTTATTCACAATAAACACACATTCTTTTGTTATTAATACCGTATCAGTCATTTAATAGATTTTTATATCCATTTCCGAAGAAACTTAGTCGAGTTCAAATTACAATAATGTATCACATTGAAAATTGATGCAGACGAAGTTCGTTGAACTAGAATTTGAGTTTTAGAAAATTGTCGACTTATTGTAAAATAACACAAGAACGATTATAGGAGATATCGTTTCAGCGATTTGCGAATTTCTGATAACCTGCACGATTTGTGATTTTTTTATCTTTGAGAATTTCATGATTGAAATTCAATTCAATACATATTCATAATTCCTACCAAAGTTTATGTTAATAAATATATTGGCGAAAGAACAAATTTCTCCTGTTATATATTTGGAGCTGTTCATTAATTTAAATTTGTATTCGATTTGTACTTGCTCATCTATTAGATTCCCTCAGTTTCATGATTTCACTTACAATTTGTTGTATATTTTATTTTCTGTCCTTTACAACTGATCTGATTTTTAGTTGTGAAATATTTTTGTGTAATCGAGACAGATTTCATTGATCTATTTGCGTTAGTACAGATAAATGTAATATATTTATACGATTAATACGAATAAAACGTTATCTCGTTTTCTGTACATCTGTCGGATGAGAGGTGCGACTGCATCGCAATATCAAACAGAGGTGATAATTATTGGAGATAGGAATGGTAATCCAAATATCTATAGGGTGTA
>NW_020539724.1:4020090-4046575 GCF_003426905.1 Ctenocephalides felis | reverse complement strand
TCACCACGATAAATCAACTGTTCAAATCGGTTTAAACCATCGAATCGATTTTTAAATTACAAAAAAGTAAAATAATGAAATCCTCGCGCATCTATTCTCTATTTCGAGAGGAACGTGCGAATGGCAGCAACGCGCCCTGACGTCGAAAATAAAAATTGGTTTGGTACAAAAAATGCCAGAAGGGTAATTGATTTCCGCACGGGTTCTGTTAAACTTTCGACGGTGAATTTCCTCGCAGACCATAAAATAACGGCCCCAAGGACGAAATTCCGAACACTTTTGAGTCCCAAAAATCAAATGTTGTGCATTAAATTGATTGCATTAGGGATTAGGGTATAAAATGAGAGTTTTATTTACAAATGTACCAAGCTTTATTTTATACTATGCAATTAACTTAATTTTGAAGACACTCTATAAAATTTATAAACGTCAAATTCTTTGATATAAATTATTACATTCTATGAATGTGGGTTACTTTATTTGAAACTAACAAGTATTGCACCATTTTGCAAAATGATCAAAACTTTTAATAGAAGTTTGAACAAGACATAATTTTGTTCAGTTTTTTTAAAGAACTGCTTTCAAAGTAAACCAGTTTTGAAAATTTTAAATTTACAGTTGAATTATTATTTTTGACTGCAATCCTAAAAATGTTATTAAATTTTATTATTTTTGTCTATTTAAACTTTTAAAATGACCACAGTCAAAAATAATAGTTCAATTGCATCACTTTTACGTTTTTAAGTTTGTAAGTAATTGAATTATAATTTTTGACTTTGGTATTAGAAATGTTATTAACGATTAAGGTTTTACAGTTTAATGAACAAAAATAATAAAAATTAACCACAATACCCGAAAAAATAGTCACAGTTCGTGCAAAGCTCCAGCTTAAAGCTCTAGCTCTAACTTTTACTTCAAAGCTCATAATTTTCAAACAACTTGGGATATTGTTTTTTTTATAATTTTTCGCATGAATTAATAAATTACATAAAATTTGTAAAACATATGTTGTATGCTCTATGTATTTTTATCAGAATGATACTTCCTATGAATTTCAAAAGTTATTCAACATCTAATTATTTAATCTAAAATTTAACTTTTAGGAATATTAATAATATAAAATCTATAACTAAAATAACACAGATGAAAACATATTAAATTTAAAAAAGGCAATAAATTCAATAATAGGTAGGTGTACAGCAACAGATTTGTGAAGTGTTTGAATTGAACATAAATATATAATATGTTATTGCAAGAGCTTTTCAATAAAATATTGGATTATCGATGGTATTTTTAATTCAGGAGTGGTATTTTACATTTATTAAAAATACGTTTTATATAAACATGCACAACTAAAATTTCATCAATATTTCATGTCATATTTTAAAAGTATTCGTTGATCAACTCCAATTCATTTTATAAAATTTTTTGTGACAGATTTTTTGCGATGAGAAATGGTTTTATTAATATAAAGTCATATCTCTGAATAAGCAAAAATAATATGAATTCATATCTTTAAGTTCATTATTAAATTCTTTTCAATATATATCGCCAGGAATTATATATATTTTCCATTTCTGAAATTTTTGCAGTACCTACTTATGCATAAATATATTTTTCATCTTCTACGTTTTCATGACATTTATTAGATGTTGAAACTAATATTTTGGAGGAAATATGAACGAATGACATTTTAATTTAAAAATATCATAGATATTAAAGTTACAGAAGAGATAAAGGAAAATTTGGTCAATTAAACAGCATGTGTTTTCAATGAAAAAATTTTAATAAACTAAATATTAATGTTGTTTGATTATAAATATTAGTAAAATATATAATGAATAAACCTATATAAATGTATAAACCTATATAATAAATTATACAAAAATCTTCTGACTTAATAGAAATAATATTGAAACGTTGTTGTCACTATGTGTGATGTCTAAGTTGCATTATATATTAAAAAAATGAATGATTTGTGCAGATCCTGGTTTAAACACGTTTTATCGTTTACTTCAATCAATATTAAAAAAAATATTAGTAGCAAAACTTTTAAAAGTCCAAAATTTAAATTAAATTCAATATTTAAAAAAATGTCGTAATCATGTTTATGAGTCTATAATATAATACAGAAGGATTCAAAAATAATGAATGTCCTTTAATACTTTTATGTATTTTATCCTTGAAATAAGCATTTTATTATGTTCATTTCTTGTCTAATATCCTACCTGTGTTTTCATATGACCCTGTTCTTTCCTTTATTTCGGTTTCGTTTTAATATAGGAGTGTGTAGAATGCAAGGTACGCTTTTAGGTAGATTTTGCGACTCATCATGATCATAATTGGTTGCTACGGGGTAGTCTACAGCCGGGGTGAAATCGTTTGAAGAAAACCCCCATAGCTTTAAATAAACCGAAACATATAACGCGGCTAATGTAATGTAATATGAACACTGAAATTTATGGGGTTTGTCTGGGAATAGTGTCTGAAAACATTTCTACAATTATGAATTAGCTGGGAGTTTTACTGAACATAGTCAGATAGTTGTTTGATTGCTCAAATTTAAATAGGACCTTTGTGTCTCGTTCTACTCTATATGTATGACCTAGAAATACTATGAACATATATACTCATATTGTGGATATAAATATTTTTTCCATTAACCAGCTAATTATTTTTCCCTGGGTCATGTCCCATTTCCTGCATCTAATTCCGTCTACATAGGTAAAACTATATGCTGGATTGTACTATTTCTAATTAGGAACTCAGAATCCACGAATTCACGGAGAGTATTATTAGGTTTGCTTCATCTGATGATTACCCACAAAAGCGGACTTGAATGCGAAATTATCCATGTATCCCCTTTCTGTGCAATATGAGCGGAATTATATTCTGAAAATCATTAACAGATTACCGCACAGATGGATAATCTTTTGGTGGAAAATTAACTGAGTCCAATGTACGCTGAAAAATCACATAAATGTGTCATTTGTAAATGACTAATGATCATTTTTGACCGCTAAATGGTATATTTTCTTACTTAACTTATTTTTTTTACTTTTTTTGCGCACAATTTCACCGTGAACACAATGCCGGTTTGTCACATGAAATTAACTGAGCAGAGAACAATGAGTAGCTGTCAAACAAATGAGTAGCAGACAAACAAACAATATTAGTTTTCAGCTTTTCTGTTGAAATCTTTCTTCAATTTTCATTGCTATAAACCTCACGGAGTCCGAGACCTTTCCAAAGAATGCAAAATCGTCGAAATCGGTTCGTGCGTCCTGGATTTATATCGTCAGGAAGGAAAACCCGACTTATTTTTATATAATAGATTGTTAGAATAGTGTACACTGTTTATATATATTTTGGTAATTAAATAATCAAATTAAATATTAAATAAATCACACCAAAGAATATATGAGAATTTTTATGGAAAATCTATGTTTTCATAAACCATGAGTTTGATTGTTGTCCTCTACCATAAATATGTAAATTAGAATATTTTATAAAAAGTGGTGTCTGGTGTCACAAAGTAATTATCCCCAAAACTGCACTTTTAAGGGTAAAATATTCAAGTTTACTTAGTATGAAATTGATCTCATACGAAATAGCGTCTGTGTTTGTTCTATATTCAATTACTAACCACTTTACTTGGGATTATGGCATATGGAACCAGACGGCTTGAACCGATCCTAATAAAAATGCAAATAGATACAGCAGATTTAGTCATTTGGCAATCACCTTCATAATACGATTACTTTTAGTACAAACGATTCAATTTGACTCGAAATCTGATTAAAAATTGCCATTTGCTCGCTATATTCGATTTGAAGAATCCATTGAAATTCATTGAATTTTAAATGAAGCGGTTTGTGTTATAAATTGATAATCCCAAACAGAACAAATAATAAATTGTGGAATTAATCAAATTATTAAAGCCGGGCCGTTGGGTCAGAATTGCGGTTTTTATTCAGGTGAAAAATTATATGGTTTTCATTGGATATGAATATATGATGAAAAGTTATATTTAATTTTTATATGTGTACATACATAAGTTTATGATTAACACGATACTAAACACTATTATTAACTAATTAATAATTAATTAATTTTGCATATTTAAATTCATTACATATTCCTGTATCCTGTATCACAAAACGTTGGTGTTCTATTGTATTATCTACTAAACATTTTAGATTTTTTTTTATTTAAATTCAAAAAAAATGCAAAGAATTTTAATGTAATTATAAAATATTAGTTTTATTATTTATGAATATTAATTATGTTTTAATGCATATCAGGAATCAAAAATAAAACATCATAATGTAAAATAAATATCATTTTCTATTCAAGTCTCACAAAAGTCAATTTACATCTTATCCCGCATTATGAATACATATTACTTCCGACCTTGCAGGGATTCATCTAATATGTCAATGGACCCGATTCGAATCGTATTAAGTAATATGTATTTGTTCCTGTCCAAAAAGGTATGAAAGGTCGGGATTCTAATACCCACACAAATGGGTATTATTATTCGAAGTTAATCTCGGAAATTCTTTATAATCCGACATCGTGCCGCGTTCTAAATTAAAATCGTGGAACATGATTTTGAAATACACAGCTTTGCATTTAGAAAATGAAAAATTGTGAGAGAAAAATCGACGTGTATGAAAACTTTATAATCGAATAATAAACTAAAATTATTTTTGACATTATCTATACACATTTCATATTTTTAATTATTAAAAATAGTTGCCGCCGATTCTTAAAAGTATGTATAGTAATTTGAAAGTTTAGTCATAACACTACTTTTTTCTTACTTCTTTTCTCTTACTAAAATAACATTTTCTTTCTACGATTTCTTCTATTTGATTTCCACGTGTACTCGAGAAAAAAGAGTTGTATACCGTGATTGTATATACAATGTCAGTTTGAATGCCAAGAAAGCCCGGTAGAGACATTAAGAGTTCCAAATGAAGCGTCAATATTTGCCCGAACAGTAACCGCGGGCAACGCTTATTGCCGCTACGAGTATATGAGGTCAGACAATCGTTTGCACGTGCTCTGGACAGCTACTGGATAAACGAAAAACGATGATGAAATATTATTGTTTTTAAATGAAAAAATATTGTAGAAAGTTCTATTCACCTAGGATTATATACACACACCTAATGACTATTATAAAATTACGTAAAGGCACGGTTTACCTTGTGAAAAAAGCTCGTTAGGTCCAGGTCTACTTCTTTGGAGGCATCCATTAATCACGTGATCGATTTTTTAAAGATTTTTGAATCCATCCTCCCCCTTGGTAATTCTTGGTAATATTAAAAATTACCCAAAATTATATCACGTGTATTTTATTATATTGAGTTATAAGAAAGCATTATAAAAATTTTGATTTTTTTGAATGATGGTGGATATTTTTACCCGGGATGGGTGACGTTTTTGGTCAAGTAGATATTATATAGTACAGAGAAATGAACTCTATTGACATATATAGTACAAGAATATTTTTTAAAACTCGTTTCAAATTCTTTTATTAAAAAATTTAATTTAATAAAACATGTTCTATCTACGAGTTGCAGACAACGGTTATTTCTACCACCGTTTATGTAATCATTTGCACGTGTTCTGGCCTGCAAGGGTTGATTGCGAGTAAAATAGTTTTGTAGAAAACTATTATAGGTATATATCTATATATATATACCAACATGAAATAATTTTTAATTATATTTTCAAAAAAAACAGATATTTTTCAGAACACACAAATTAAAGTCATCAGCTTAGAAAGCACTGCTTTATAACCGTCACATAAAATTTGTCTAATCAAAATTTACCCTATTTTTAGCTTCAATATTTTAAATTCTATTAAAGAAAATTAAAATGTCAAATATCAATAGTTATCGATGCTCCTACTACTTTCACAATAGCAACGAGCAATTAAAAACAATCTTTTATTATTTTTTTATAAAAATTACGTTTCTGAAAATACCATTGATGATAATATTTTAATGCATTTCATTATATATTTAATGTAAGATATTTTTGCTCAAGATATTTGCTTATTTCCATCTCGAATGATTATATTTCAATTTGATAATTAGGTACTTTGCCAGAGTACTTGTAAATATCCTTTACTCATGCTAAATTTGATTCAATTATATTTAGTATATTCTGAGAAAATACTCAGTGAATTTTCTTGTTTACATCATATATTCAAAGGTCAATTGTGCTTTACGAATATTTTGGAAATACATATTATAATTACTACATCATATTTCCTTGAAAAATATGATACTTTGACATTTAGGGATGGTTTGAAGATCAAACCAGGAGTGATATTTATATTAAAAAATAAAGAAATAAAAATACATAAATGATAAAATAAATTGTATTATGAAACCTGTCATTCACAGGCATTTTTAGCGGGATATATTGGAAATATTGGTGATTTATTGTCTCAATATGAAAAAGTTTATATTCACGTGCGGATTGTAATTGATAGTAAAATGATTGTAAAATGATAGGTTTTGCAGATGTGTTTCATATTAAACTGGGAATGATATTTTTTTTAAATTTTAATGCCTATAAAACACTTTGATTTACCTGATTTTGTTGCATTACGTCCATTTAATAATTAGTTCAAATTAGAAAAAAATAATTAACCTGTGCTATATATTTGTGATGTCTTAAAATGATTTACTTCAATTTATATCAGCATTGATGGTGACAAGAACATACGTATATTGAAATGTTTTGTAAAAATGAAGATATGTGTATATATTTACATATATTTCAATTTACACATTCAAATCCAAATTTTAGATAGAGCTTTGAGCACAAAATTACTATTGTCTTAAAGTTGTTACCAGTTGTGAACTTTTAATAAAAACATTTTATGAATACAGAGCTTAACTAAACAATTTCTCGAATTTTTATTAATATTTGGATGACAGTGGAGGACAACATTTAGAAATAGCAACCTGAAAAAGAATTAATACGCTAAATATTATTTAGCATATTAATTGCCCTTTCAAGTTGTTTTTCTATACGTTGTCCTCCCCTGTCATCCCTTATAACCTGTGTATCGTGTAACAGGTGCGGGAAAACATTTCCCAATGGGAGCATACATCTTTTCTCCTGCGAAACTCATCGTGTAATATCCTTAGCGATGGAGGTCACGAAGGTCGCATTATTTCTAGGTCAGATATCTATTTCTCCGGAGATTCCTCCGGCAAATAGAGCATGAAACTATGTTGTTCGAAAGATACTCTGGATACGGATTAGAGATGTCGATAGATAAATTGTTTTAGAATAATAATAGATGATTTATTTTATTACAAACTCTTTAATCAAAATAAATAAGAGGACCCTCATGGTTCTATTATTTTCTGAATCTTTTGATGATATCCAATGATTGCATTGGACAGAAAAATCTACTTCATTCTTCTTGGTCTAAATTATCAATGGAATTGCATATCGATTGAAAATCATTTTAAAATTCCCTTTTTTATAATTTTAAATATATATAAATTTTAAAGTAAATGTAATTTTTCTAATGATAAACTCTAGATTTTTTCCAATATTTATCATTTATCGATAAGATTCTGACATCCCTATCATGAAAGTATATCGAAACCCATTCCACTATTAGTTTCCGAGTTTCAGTATCGTTTTCCCGGAAAACTTGTCAAATATTGCTGACGCAACGGTGTTGCTTTGATTTAGTGATCTTTTGATGGTAAATAAAACAACTGTGGATGCTGTGTCAAGGTTAAACTTATTGCTTTCTTCGGCAAAAAAAGATTAACTTCGTACTAAAAGACAGAGAAATAAATTGTGGCAGAATAGGAAAGACCTGACATCGTAAATAAAGGACCAAGCCCAAAACTACTAAGACTAGAGCCAACAGGTCATTGCTAGAAGCATTTGTTAATTCTTTGCAATATTATATAGTATTTTATTATATAAATAGCTAAAATATCTTTTAAATGCGGTCCTGCAGATATTAGACGTTTTATTACAAAACTTGTTCACTTTACAAGACACAATCTGGACGGGAGCAAACTCATTTTACGAGCACTTACGATAAGCGCTCCACAATTTTCAATAACGTTAATAAAACCAATGTAGCTACGAGAAAAAGTAAATCTCTAGTATTTTTCAAAAGCTCTAATATCGCCCACAATGTCAACCGCACTTTTAAAAAAGTTCAATCGATTTTCCAATATTTTTTATAAAAATAAACTCGATTGCCTAGTTATATTTGCTTCCTGGTTGTGCACTTGCAGGTTTTACCTTGTATGTAGTTTCCGCGGTATTTGAAATGTCAATAAACGACATTTGTCAAACAGGACACATGATGTCAAATGCACACAATTATATCGACAACATATCACAAGGGAATTAAATGCTAGCAAATGCCGTAGGGCATCCGATACCGGATTCCAATGAGTTATCTGGGCAAAGTTTGCAATGAGAAGATTAATAAAGGATTGATTAATTAGGTTTAAAGAGAAATTGAACACCAAAAAAATAAAGTAATTAAGAAAAATTGATCGATGAATAGAAATTATAAGTTTTTTTGAATCATTCCAATCGGTTAATTCATACTTTTGAAGTCATCGATGAAACTTTGTATACGCACATACATACATAGACATACACAAGGCATGTCAAAATGTTCTAAAGGGCTTGAAATGTGGATATATACAAAAATTTTAATATCAATTTTATTGGGATTATGATAACTTGCCCTAGATTTTATATCCATACATAATACATTAATAAATTAGGTAGCTCAAAATGTTTAGAAGGGCTTGAAACGTATATATATATATATATGCAAACATTTTAATTTTAATTTTTTTGCGATTACCATAACATGTCCTACGGATAGTTAATAATGTAAATAAATGAATAAACACTGCATCAATTAATTCAATTAACGTTACAAATTAATTTACAAACTATATATAATTTCCATCTTATCTGGAGACGACTACATGAACTTCCTGACATATGTACTAATTGCTAAGAAATCAATATATTAATTTATGAGTGATTAAAATAGTATATAAATTTGCTTTCTCACATACGATTACGCTGTATATTTATTTCATAAAATCATCTATATCTATAGACAAACACCTGTTGCTTCTAAAAATCAATAGTGCTATCAACTCATAAATTCCTTTCATACCCTACACATTGAAAGAATCAAAGCTCTTCACAAGTATTCATTAATGCAACTTTATTTTTGAAATTTAATCTAAAAAAGTTTTGTTTACTGATATCTTTGTCAATAAGTAAATAATGAAATGAAAGAGTCTCTGGTAATGGTTGATATATCCCCGCAAAAGTTTTCAGACAAGTCAAACACACAGTATGCAAAGTTGTTTACTGGCTTTGTGATTTGCCTTGGACGCTGAAAACAAACTTTTGCAAAATAGAAGTAGAGCTTTTCGATTGGGTTTGTAAATTTACAACGTTCTAGGAAATATACAAACTAAATAACCAAAAATCTAACGGAAGAAAATACTTTTGCTATAGATTTTCAACATCAGGTGGTTATAAATATGTTTTCCTCTACTTTCGAATATTATTATAAAAATTTTATAACTTCACTTATTTTTGTGATATCACTAGTGAACCTTTATACCCGCGGTCCTTTAAACCCCTACATATAATAATTTAGTTATATCCTCATACAATTTATATATGCGTTTAGAATTTGCATGAAAATCAAAATGTCAACTTGGGTTGTTTGGCGATGTATTTGCCTCATTATTTATTCTGGGTAGTCTTCATTTCCTCATGAATAATTATAGATATTTTTAATCTCCTCTGACCTTATGTTATTATATCAGTGAAACCCCTTAAAGGTGAATTTTAATTTAAATAATAATTTTTGGATTCTAAAACCTCTGTTTACAAAGCTAATGAATGGTATCAAAAAATTCTAATTAAACCAGAGGAGGATTGGGTAAAAGACAAGTTTCAATGCGCAGATTTAGAACCATTATATGATGTCAAGAAAGGGGTGAAAATCTCCATTCTTGGGGATGAATTGCAAATGTTAAGCATAATTTTTTTATAATATTGAATATCATAAAATATGTATGTTCAATTAGTAATATTTGTATGATATTGTTATTCAAATGTTCACGAAAATGGGCGGGGGAGAAAATTTCATATTTTATATCTAATATCGTTCAAGATCCTATTGAAGAACGCCTGTGACTACTACCCCCGTTTATATTTCCTTTAATATTACGAATGGCCCTATATAATGTAGAGTATTTCATGTCTTGTTATAAAAATTATTACTCTTTATTTATGTCACCGTGACTCCGAACAAAATCATTTATTTGTGTAATATTTGCGAGCGTAGCCATTTGTGACACGCTACAATTCGTTTTACTATCATTTTTAACGGGGCTAATGTTCCGTAATGTCGTAGCTTATTTTTTACGGGCGAGATTCCTTATATTTCCTACCATTAATGGAAGGACGCTCGAACGAAATTATAAAAAATGTTCTTACCAAAGTGACAGTCATGGTTTTAATTATGTTTTGTAATAAATTCTATATTATG
Source organism: Ctenocephalides felis (assembly GCF_003426905.1). Classification (NCBI taxonomy): domain Eukaryota; kingdom Metazoa; phylum Arthropoda; class Insecta; order Siphonaptera; family Pulicidae; genus Ctenocephalides; species Ctenocephalides felis. The sequence goes on along the minus strand of NW_020539724.1, from coordinate 4,035,972 downwards.
TTTCTGTTCTCGAACGAATGATGATTTCCCTTATTGCTTCATCAAATTATTTGCATTTTCAATATTTCATCATCCGACTTACTTTATTAATATTTTTCAATTTCTATTGAAAAACTGCGTAGTTTCTCAATATTCATTCCATAATATAATTCATTTTCTTTTCAATATATCATCTCGATAACCCACAACAGTATTGGCTTCATTACATTTGCTATCCGCATATTCAATTGCATTTGAATACGTTGCAATATCATTCCTGGCATATTCGTTTTCTGAGCATTGTGTATAAATTCAATTTTGTTACGTTGATATTACGTAGTCGTTTCGATATCTTGCAAATTGCTTTTTTCTATATACATATAGAATAAAAAAAATGATTAAAAGACAGTTTTATTCCAGCAGGTAAGGTACTTAAGGTGGTCATATCATCAATGTAGTTCTACATCGTTCAGTTTTGTCTATTTAAATTTGATTATATTTTGTTTGGGCGGATGCTACATATATGTGACGTATTTGTTGCGATGAAAAAATCCGCATTATTGAATACGTATGTGGGGTGGTCCCACATATAAAAATCAAGACACTATAAATGAAAAATAAAGTTTATTACAAAATTATAATAATTTACAAAATCTTCTTGGTTGAATTCCGGTATTCTTAGTATTCCTTGGTTGGACTCCGTAGTTTTCCTAGGTGTTGCCTGCTCGACCAGTAGAAGAGAAAAGAGATCGAGGATGGTAACTGCTTTGGTTATATACCTGGTAGCCTGACCCCCTCCACGCATTAGGGTCCCTAATAGTGTGGAGGCTAGTGTAGCTCTTTACTACTATTTTTCAATAGTGGGAGAGCTAGTGCCGCTGCACGTAGTTCAAATTTTTAATTTTGGACATATGTCCCATCTGATGAATTGGCTATAGACTCTCTATATTATGCCCTAAATCAGAAATATAATTTGAGAAGTGTACCTGACTGATTTTTAATAATGTTACCGAAATTTATAATTAATAGTTAATAACTCTTGCATTATAATGATTTTCATCAAAAAATATTTTAACATTAGAATAACATTGATTATAACAAGAATAATAAACATGGAATATATAACCACTCATCTTCCTCCTCGTCGGTTTTTCACGTTTTCTTCAGAAAAATCGTGAAAAGTATAATAAATATTTTAATACATATCTGTGTAAACGAGTACATAAAATTTTCGAGGCATATGCGATATAAAAATATCATGCAAATTTATGCGGGCGATTCCTTACCAACGCTAACAAAACCCACAAAAATACTCTTGGGGATTTATTACTCGTTTGGATTATGAGAGTTTTCTTTTCCTGAGGTAGAAGAATGCCATAGTAGCGATTCAGGAATTTTATAGTCGGACAAGTCGGCGGAATGCAAAGACAATATATTTCGGGCAAATAATATTGGACTGTAAAACGGGAAATAATTGAAATATTTCTGGAGATGAAGTTATATTGAGTAATGTGAGCTTTGTCACAGTAAAATATAGATTTTGCAGCAATTATGTTACTTGCTGCTAACTTTAATCTACGTTTACCTGGTACCTACTGTTTGATATCTCAACTTTGCAAAGATAAATTATAGAAGTTCGTCCTTAGGATGATTAAAATGAATAGAGTTGTAAGTTTTAATAACGATATGCCCTTGGCTTTATATCATTTATTATTTTGTAGGTCCAAATAATGAGCCTATATTTTTGTATAAAATTTCGACATTTAATTAGACATGAGCCAAATATTTTCTTCGTATCATTTTTATTTGCTCTGTTATAATTTTGATAGAGTTTAATAACTTTTTCCAATTTTTTTGAATAGAACATTACTTGGTTATTGATAATTTAGTTTTAATTTAAAATGTAGTCATTGATATTTTGAATTATTTCTATAGAATATTTCTATGTAATATGTATCAATATCTAGTAATATTCAATAATATTACAAATTTTACACCTCTCTGGCAAATGAATTATTCGAATAGAAAACGGTTCTATTCAGAATGATATTCTACTAGCTGCACATTGTTACTTAATTGTCCCCTTCCTGATTATTTAAATTTGCACTTATAATTATAAATAATATTAAAATTACATAATTATTAAAATTAAATTTTGATGTAATTTAAATATCCGAATGAATATAATAACTTAAATGCACGTGCATATCATATTCTATATAATAAACTTAAAATTTTATTTCCTTATTATAATATCAAACACCAAAGTTTAACATATTTTCATAAGAAAGATATAGCGGATTAAAAGTTTTAAAAATAATATTACTTTGATAACGTTATATCTGCTAACCTTTAAGGGTTCATTATAAAATTACATCATATATACAAAAATGTAGTGCATTTTACTAGTTTTAATAATGGCTCAAAAATTTCTTTGAGTTTCTCTAGTTTTTCCTAAGATTTTTTTTCTTCATCAATATGAAGTTTTTTTCCTTTCAGATATATACTTATAATTCTCCCCCATGTTTATATTTTCTTGTTCCTGTTGTAGATTAAAGGTAAATATTGTTCTCTCTTATATAATACAAATATGAGAAGATGGAACTGTTTCATACAAACATAATACGATACGCTTCGAAATATTGTACGAAATTGTATATTTTGACGGATTTTAGAATTAGCAAATGTTTGGTTTCTTACCTGGTAATTCTAAAAAGTTGGATGTTCTCCGTTGCCTTCCTCTTTCGGACTTCTGGAAAGCCAGAGGGCCAACATCTTCATTAGAAAATATGGAAGTTGTTGATCCATTATGACTTTTTGCTGAATCTCTGGAATTTCTTCTATTAGCCAAATATGCCAAACCACCTTTACTACTTCCTCTGCGTTTCCTAGGTCTTCCCTCGCTACTTTGTATGGACGTAGTAGTTTCAGCAAAATCTGTCAAATCACTCGTAGATTTTCTACATCTCCTGAAACTCCCCATATTGGATCCAGAATTAGATTCCGTGAATGTAATATCAGAATACACTGAAGTACTTCCAGAACTCATACGAGTGACTCTATTCCTAATTTTAGCAGCAATCAAATCCTCACTGTTCATAATTTGGTAACCCGGATTTGTCGTTATATGCGTTTTAGGTGTCATGGAATTTCTGGACGAAGAATGCTTCAACACACACTGAGGTGATTTCGGCGATTCATTATAAGCTGGTTTCTCGAAGTCAAATCTAATCGGCGATTTTGGAGAACGATTTCCTATTTCTCAATTCCGCAATGCGAAGCACTGTGTGTAATGCCATTACAATTGGGGCTTTTGGGGGACTTGGGGCCAATGCCTGGGCTCTTTGGGGCTTTTTGTGGAAACACAAAGTGTCTGGGGCTACGAGGGGTTATAGGTTTTGGGGATGATTGTCGACTCGCGTACGTTGACCCGGGGCTGTTCACCTCCATGGTAAAGTTGAGAAGAATAAAAGTAAAGTTTATTGCACACAATAGGAAGAAAACTTTGACGGGGGTAAAGGATTCAGGGTGTTTTCACTATTTAAAATTGGTTTAAACTGCTTGAGACACAACTGCAATAATAGTTGAACAATTTCAAAAATTTTAAACAACGCCGACTTTTGCTATCTGATTTTAGTTCTCAAGTTTTTTGTCACTACACTAATTTAAAAAATATTATTATACTAGAATATTCGAGCAAAATAATAAATTGGTTGGTTTATAATATTATTTTAATTTTTATTGCAATTTTATGTACTCTCACCGGAATGGAATAACACAGGCACGTAACTTCAAACCATAATGTTATCAATTATTATTAATTAGTATCTTAAAGTATATTAATTAATCAATTTCCAATATTAATTGAGCTTGTTTTAACTGTAATTTGCAATAAATTAAATATTTTTTATACAATTTTTATTATATAAATGAGTTTTCCTTCAACATATGCAACAAGTGTATGCGCTGCGAGATCTGATAGCGTATTACCCGGGAACGACCGCTCAGCGTAGCGCACGTTGAGCCAATGTGCGGAAAATCGTCAGAAGCAACAGCTAGGGAACTTCACTTTCCATTTCCACGAATTTTCACGACCGCGAGCGAATCCAGGGACGAGCGCCCTGGAAAATCGAAACAGGGGTGGAAAACGGTGAAACAGGAACTTTACCACCCGTTCATATGGTGGTTTCTATAGATTTGAATCTCTTATTATTATAATGTATAATGCTTTGTGAATTTAGAGTTGTGACACGTTCGAGAAAATGTATTTTTGCAAGATAAACTAGTGGAGTGTATGTCATCGTGCATTAAGGCAAATTGCTGGAACTTCCCGTACCGTAACGAAATGTTCGAAGAATATTGAATGTTTTCAAATAGATTATTATTAATATTGTAACATTGTTTATTATTTATAAGAATTACATAAACAGAATTGCAAAGTTGAAATTATTTGTTTAAAGTATATTAGAACTATAGTCAGAATTAAAAATAAAATCTGAATTATTTTCGATATACAAAAAAAATGATACATTTTTTTTCCAAAATCAATTATTTTGTTAAAACAAGCTGAAAGTTATTTTAATCATTTAAATTGGACGCTTAGTTCTCTCAAAAAATTAAACCTGGTGCTTCCTGGTCGTCCTATTTTACCCCGTCTATGAGGTAAAAAAGACCAGGTGACAATTTTTTGGAAAACATAAAAAACACATTTTTACAATGTCGAATTAGGTAGGAGTTTTACTGAACATAGGCAATTAGTTGTTTGTTGGACATGCGTTATTTGTTTCTGTATACATTATCTGGTTTTCACATGCATGTATAATATAAATTTTATTCGTGTTTCTCGGTTTAGGACGAATATTTATTACCCCCAAATTCCTCACAACCCACTTCAAGATTTATGTAGTGCCAGTACAACTCGATATAAGCAAAGTTTGTTTTCTTGCTAATGACGTTTTGCCTAAATTAACTTAGAGGACCATCCCACCAACTTCGAGAAATATTGTTCTTACCATAATTATTTTGTCAAGTTTATATTTGTTCTTCATATTCGGCGGTTTTAAGACCGAAATTGAATTGCGAAATACTTGAGACTTAGTGAGAGAAAATTTAATTAAAGAACTTCAATTGAAGTTTTTTTGTTACCTTCGGAACACTGCGTTATTTTAATATGGATATATTTGAAGTATATTTTATAAATATACAAAACAAAATATGCAATAATTCCAATCTTTAGCGAGGAAAGTACTTCTGATAAAAAAAATATATACATCAATTGACATTGAAAATCATTAATCTAGAGATATTCTAAATTAATTTTCATATGCTATTGAGCATATTTACCAGTAATAGTTTGGTGAATCAACATGAATTCAAAAGTTTGGATATTATTTGATTTGAAATTCCTTGCGTTTGTAGAAAAAAATAGAAAAAATTATTTTCAAAATTGTAAATAAACTTGATTAAAAAGTCTAAAAAAAATCTCTCACAAAGAGAACCTCAGGTTTACTCTTCAGGGATTTTGATGAAACTTTGCATGGTGATAGATTTGATAATCAAACCGAACATTTTAAAATATTACAGGCTTATGTGTAGTGGTTTAATTATAAAAATAATTAAAGTTTTGAAAATAGACCAAGTCCAGAACAAAATTATAGATTAGAAGAGATAAACTTAACTATCTCAAAATATATTTATTAAATTTGAATTAAATAATATACCTTACTGTGGTGTACATATTTACTTACAGTATGAAATTTCATAATATTGCGAAGTAATATCAGTTACTATGTAATTTATCTACATTAATAAAACATTACAAGAGAGATTTGTGAAATGTGGTCCATATGAAGCAACATAGTACACTCTGGATTAATATCAAGCGGAATGTGTAATATTGTATTTCACGTGCTCGAATATTTTGAACAAAGAGTTGTTAGGAAGGAATTATAATATACGGCAACCGTTTATATTTACATTGTATAATTAAATAGAAGTGATAAAGGACGAGCATTTGCTGAAGAAATATCTGAACAAAATTTTAGACAAATACCTTGCCAATTACATTGATCCTAATAGTATTTTTTGGTCTAATCACCCATATGGTTGTCCAATTGGTATTGGAATACATATTTGCATGATTAATTAAGTGATTTTTTGTGAGCAATTTATAACTTGCTTTTGTTTTGGCATTTATACTTGAACTTGAACGTCAGTCATAATATTTTAGCCGCTATTTTTTATTTATGAAACTAAATTCCTACGACACATAACATAGATTAAGGAAAGCTGACAACAAACCATTACCCGAAATGTCTTCCAAGAAGAAATTTACATCATATGAAATATCTTCTCCGCACGCGAAACAGGATCATTCGCAAATGCCATTTCGGATTCCTGTTGCTATACGAAAACAGTATGGGAAAAAGGTGAGCTAAAGAACTTATGCATTTAAATTTAAATTTTTATATTAAATCATTTTGGTATTGACAAACACACACAAATTTATAAATATTACCCTATATATTTCAAGGTCCAACTTGAATTTGAGCAACTATCTGACTATGTTCATTCTATCTATCATTCTAGAAATTTGTTGTTTTCTGCTTTTCAAAAATTTGTTACCTGGTTCTTCTTACCTCAAAGGTTGTGTGAAATGGGACGACGAAAGGGCAAACAGATCCATTGTCTTATTTTTGATTTTAAAGAGATTTTATAAAATAATATCTACATTATTGAACCAATACAAATTATAAATTGTATAAGTACATTTTTTGCAGAGATAACACTGTATATAACCTTGATCTGCTATTTTATCTGAAATATTTATCAGCTGATTTGACGATGGCTTGTTATACATAATTTTCTCTCTACTTTCAAATAGTTTTGATATAAAATTCCTAACTTTACTTGCTTTAAAAATATCGGTGGTGGGCCTTTTTTATCTACAGACCTTTAAGCCTTATATATTTTGAGTACTGGAGAAAATTTTTAAAATTAAAAATATGTTTAAAGTCAAACTTTTTACAACTTGACTGTTCTATGAATATAATTAATTTACTGACGATCTATAGATTTTATTAATTATCGTTTTTCAGGGTTGGACATCAATCATGGCAACTCGAGACGATCGTTTGTCAGCTGAAACATGTTTTATAGCAGGCAATTCCGTTCAAAGACCCAGAATAACTTGGACCTCGATTAAGTTCGCAATTTTAAGCCTACAAAAAACAATTTTGTGGAACATTTTCATCATTATGTGCATTACGGTTAATTTCTTCAGTGTCACGAGCATCGTTTTTACCACTCAGGGTAAGTTTATTGAAATTGCAAATAATATAATTTTAACACTCTGAAATTAATTGCGTTGTAATATCGATCAAAGTTAATTGTGCTAAATAATGAGCTAGTAACTTGAGCTGATGATGAACAAGTATTATATTTCCACCTGAGTTTTAACAACTTCTTTCACCTTACTGACCCAGTTTTATCATCGCGTGATCAAAAATTCCTTCAGATCTCGCTTGGACCTTTTAACAAAAATAACGAAGTAATTTTTTGTTCGTTTATAATCCGAAGCAAAATAATGATTACAATATCTTCCGAATCTCGAATACAATATCTACATTAATAACTCTCGTAATTAAACCGTATTAATTCATGGGCTGTAATAAAGCATAATGAGATAACGAAGGAAAGGTTAGGACGTCCCGGGCCTTTATACATCTTTTGGTTTCGCAATAACGATTCATTCATCTTTACATTTTCTCGAACCTAGAGGTTTTATGGGAAGGAGATCTGTGTAACGATAGTAATCACTTTTCCTTTCCCAATTTAATGCGACGGCTAGAAGAAAATTATTTTTCTAATAAGTAAAAAAATTGATGCACTTTCAGTCAAGTTTTTTGAACACTTCTTTTTACAAGCGTATATTTACAATTCATCTTAATTTTAGATATAGAAAAAAATAAGATTATTTATTCAAATACATTAGTTTTACATTTTGAAGCTTATTGTTTTTAAACCAAATAAAATGTTAAGAAAATCATTTCAATTAATAATATAATATTTAATTTTCCAAATCAAATAAAATGCTAAATTTCTATTTTGAATACAATGATGATCAGCCACCCCACTATTACCTTTCCCACCCACATTTTCCCAACGGTTACACACACAAGAAAATGGCCAGGAACCCGGTTGCAAAGACGTTGCTAAGAGTTTGATTGCCCTTAAAGGAGCCAGGAGATAAGAAGATTAGTACAGTGGTAAAAGGAATCGTTTATACATACTTATATATGTATTTAATACTTTCACAAAGATTTGGTTAATGATAAAAATATAATGAACATTTTGTGATTAGTGGTGTAATCTAAAATAGATATGATTAGTAGATGATTAGTACATGACTAATATCTTATATTTCATTTATTTCAGATGCAGGATCTAAAGTACTCTACATCTGCCTCTTCTGTGATCTAATATTTCTCTTCAATTGGTGCTTATCAATGACAATATATAATTGGAAAGAAGTACAAATTCGAACTGGCGTTAAACCAAAATCTTTCATTCGCTTAGTGATCGATGGAATACTTTGTTCTGCTTTACTATTAACAGTAATCTGCTTATTCAAAAGCATAAGCATTATATGGGAAATGAATTACATCGCCGTTCTACAAATTTATTATCTGCCCATATACTTCATTGAACAATCTCAAGATATAGGAGTTAATAGATGGGTAAACCTCTTAGTGCCCTATATTCTTTATTTGACTATATTTGTCCATACTGTAGGAGTCGTATTATATGCAATTGCAAAAAATGAAATATCTTCCCCGCAAGGATGCTGGTTTCACACCTTGGAACAGTACAGGAAAAATGAAAACCCGACAGCTATTGACATGTACATTTACTCAGTCCACTTTTCAGTGATGTTGGTAACTGGTTTGGGTTTAGGGGATGTTACTGCAGTAACCGTGATAGAATTGGCTGTTACTTCATTTGTGATGATAGCTGGATTTTGCTTCGCTGTTTTATACTTTATTGGAACTCTATCCTCGGTAATGGTGAACGATGCAGAACGACTGGAGTTGTACAGGGCGGACCTCATTGCCATCAGGGATTATTTGACGGATATCAATTGCGAAGAAAAAGTCAAGAACAAGGTTATAAGGTAAGTAAAAAATAATTTAAATAAAATGATTAATAATAATAGTTTTACACAAAATCTCAAAATAGGTATATTTCCATTAATATTTAGTTTATGATTCTATTCACTAGGTATTATATCGAACTGTGGCATTATAAAAAAGGAATAAAGCGAGTTCCAAGCATAGATCTGTTACCCATATCATTACGTATGGAACTCTTTCACGACATGTGCATGGGACCTTTCAAATCCACTTTACTATTTCGATTTTTGCCCGACTATTTTCTTCGTAAATTATCTATGAGTATGAAGCCAGTATTTTATCTACCAGGAGACATACTCAGCCACCAGCACGTTGCCAAATACATGATGATCATAATCCTTTCCGGAGTAGTCCACATTTTGTCAGATGAAGACAATGAAAGTCCAATTATTTCGTTTGATTATGGGACTTGTATAAGTGAAATTGGAATGGTATACACTTTGCCTGCTAAATCTTCTATAAGAGCCGCCACTTATTTAGAGGTGTTGACCTTGCACAAATTAGACTTTTTTAGAGCTGTTAAGGAGTATCCGGAAATACAGAAAAGAATTAGGTTGAATATTCAAGATCGGATTGAAAGAGCGCATAAGAAAGATATATATCGACCAAAGAAGAAAAATATTTTTAATCTTTTTGTGACTCAAGAAACAGAAATTACTGCTATCAAACAGATAAAGAAGTTGCTTAAAGCCAAACCAGGTAAGATTATTGATTTAATTTAGAATATATATATATATATATATATATATATATATATATATATATCTCTATTTTTTCCAGTATCAGACTTCAACACTCTTCTCAAGGCACATGACAATGAATTGACGCTCAAGTATATTCTTGGTCTCTACAATATTTACCAAAGTGATACCATCATTCCCGAAAAAGACCTCATATGCATTCCAAACCCATCGTACCCATTCATAATCAACCCACGCACAAAATTAGATTCTCTATGGCGTACAATTGTCTTTTGTACAATATTGTTGTTATCAATAGTATACCCTTATTATGTTGCTTTTGATAGATCATATCCTAATTGGTTTCAAGTTTACTTAGCATTGACTGATATCATTTATTATATTGATATCTATGTATTATTGACTACGGCTATTATTCATAAAAACAAAAATGTGATAACATTCAAAGCCATTTATCACTATAGATTGAATAGATTGCCGTTCTACTTGGATTTTATATCGGTTATGCCGATTGAACATTTTCGTCTTTCATCGAAGATTACCGGCATAATTATCAAATTTATTACTATCTCAAATTTAACAGATTCGTCAAAGTTTGGAAAATGTGGAAATATTTTACAGACATGGAGAATAATTTCTTTGGAAGAATTTTTATAATACGCATTTGCAAATATACTCTTTCTCTGCTTCTGCTTTCTTACTGGATGGGAGTAATTTTATACATAGAATCCTGTTTCGCTTTACCATGTCGAAAAACTTCTTGGTATGTACAACAACAGATTATGGAAGTCACAAATCATATTGGGGTTTCTTTTGTTAAACATAAAGAAATATGTCTATTTATTTTGGATTTAGCACGGTATCAGGTGCTGGTTATGGAGACCTTTATCCAACTGATATAATAGATACTATTTTCATTTGGATTGCTAGACTGTTAGGCATAATACTATTCAATTACTGCATTTCAGATCTATCAGAATTTATAACGTTTAGATTCCAGTTACAGTCAGCTTTCAAAGAACGATTTAATATGCTTCTAAGATATGTTTCCCAAAGTGATGTCACAAACGCGGTGAAAAATCGGCTTCTAGCCTGTTACGTACTACAATGGTATCATAGTGGAGGATTTAGAACCGCTCAAAAGCATCAATTATTACAAAAAGCAGTATCTTTTATGAGACAAGATGTACTAGCAGCAGAGAAGAAAAAAACTTTAAAAAAAGTTCCGCTGTTTAGTTCTACAAACGATGATTTTATCGCTACATTGGCATCAGGATCGAGAATGGATACACTTCCACCAGGCGAGTATGTCGTTTATGCCGGACTTGTAAATCGCCAACTATATATTATTCATCAAGGTTATTGTGAGATTATTGAAAATAATACTGCTATAAGAACTTTACATCCTGGAGCCCACTTTTGTGTCGAGTGCTTGTTGTACGGACATCCAAGTATTTAACGGTAACGGTAAGAACATTGACACATTGTAAAATTCTTAGCATCAGCAGCTACATATTTTTAAAGCCACTGATATGTTTCCAAAATACTTAGAGCATGAACAGCTTTCATTTGATAACATTTTGGCAAAAACTTATAAAACGTATAAAAAAGAATCTCAAGTATTATCCAAAGCAAAGATCGTCAATAGTAACATTATGCGAATAAAGAATCTCTTTGCTAATTCTCTGATAAATGTAAAGAAATATTGCCGTCGAAGGCATGAAAATTATAATAAAGGTTTTGAAGGTGATAACAATATATTTAAGTATATTTTATTGCCTATTTGCATCACACCGCAAGGTCTATTATTGAAGATATGGTGTTTCTTCAGGATATTGGCAGCTTTTTGCATTGCAATGTTGTTGCCATTTGATATTACAATTACACCATATACGAATAACTTTGTTAACTTAATAATAATTGTATCGGATGCGATAGCTTATATTGATTTGTACGTAAGCATGTTTATTGGATACTATGGTAAACAAGGCCAGCTCATAATACATCCCATGAAAACAGCTAAAAGATATGTATCTACGCTATTTATTCTAGACATCATATTATGTATTCCAATAAATAAAATAAATCGTGCTCTTCCTTTAGATGATTATAAGGAAGTCGAATGGTGGTTGAACATGATTCGTCTTATACGAATTGGACAAGTTTACAGAATTCACGGGGCGATGTCGTACCTATTAAGTGATATATTAAAATCTGATAGAATTTATATCATTATTGAATTTATCGTAATTACATTAGTTGCTAGCAATATTTGGTCATGTATATTTGTGAATACCACTTGTCAACCTTATTTAAAACGTGCAGATGAGATACATATGAAATGTCTGGAAGGTTCTTGGCATGTCCGATCCGTTTTGCCAATCAAACTGAAGCTTTAGAAGTTTACTTGACGGCTTTTTATTGGACAAGTTCCCAAATAATAGGCTATGGATTTGGTGATATTACTCCACATAAACCTGTTCATATAATGCACTGTATTCTTAGCATTCTTGTGGGCCAACTTCTGATTGCCTTTGCATGCGCTTACATCGCCAGTAGCATTTCCACACAACATCGGACTTTAGTAACATTTCAAGAAAAACTGTGCAATATAACAAGTTTTATGAAACGTCAAAATGTTTCACCTGATCTACGAAAATTAATACATAAGCACTTCTTACAACGATACAAAAGAACTGGAGGAATTGAACCTATGGAGGTCCTGAATGATATCCATACCACGCTAATGGAAGATGCTGTGCATAGTATGTTTGAGGAAACTTTACAAATTGTACCTTTGTTTTCATTCGTAGAAAAATCATTTTTCCGAATTATTGCCTTGCATTTAGCAAACAGGCATTATGTTAAAGGAGAAGAGATTGTTCGTTGTAACTATATTACTCGTAATATATACATACTACATCGAGGTAAAGTACAAGTGAAGAATAGTAATGATGAGCCAATTTGTATAATTGGTCCTGGTGCAATATTTGGTCGAATTAATGCACTTGCTTCCAAGCCCAGTTCTGTTACCATAGAAGCTTTGCATAATTTAGACGTATTGGTGATTGAATATGACATATTTTATAATATTCTTAAAGATTACCCGAAAATTATGCATAAGATCCATAACGAGTTAAAGAAAGATGTGGATTATATTTTGCCTAAAGTGATAATTGACGATGACGCAACAAGGGTCAGCTTGTGTTCTAAATTCACCACTAATACTGATATTACTGGGAGTACTCAAGTTACCTTGAATACTGTTGTAACTATGGAAAGTATGCCAAAATGGAACGTCGTGCTGAATCCTCGAAAATGTTTCCGCATAGCTCTGATACCAGATTCTATATTATGTCAGATTCATAGTGCATTGGTATTAATAGCATCATATGCTAGCACAATTCTGATAACTTATCAATTTTTTTTCCACGATCTGTCTCTAATATATATACTTCCAAGCATATGCATAGATCTCGTATTTATTTTGAAGATTTTACTAGATTTACAAATGGCCTATGTCAACAAATTAGGAGATTACGTTCTTGATGTTAAACTTATCCGTATGAGGTATCTTACTGATTACAAAGAACGTCTTATTGATGTGGCAGCTAATTTGCCTTTGTGTTATTTTGCGTTGCTAGTACCTGGACCTTTTGGGCTTGATCTTTTTGTATATCTTCGATTGCATCATCTAATTCGGATTGTGTACATTATACAATTTTATAACGTGCATTCAAGAATGTTATCAAGTGCTAGTTTTCTGCTAAAACTTAGTTGGTTACTTGTATGGTTCACTTTATTGATGCACATTTTTGCTTGTTTTTGGTTTTACATTCCTTGCATGGGTTCAAAATGCAAACGAGGTTTTTGGGGTGAAGAAAGAGGTTTGGCCAAAGAAGAACATCCATTTGCAAACTACGTTCATTCTTTATATCATATGACCAACATTATGACTATGACTGGTCATGGAGACATCAAGCCTATGATACCCGTGGAACTGTTATTGTCTGTAATGTTTGTGGTGACAACTAAGATTTTTGTTGGTACTCTTATTGGTGAAATATCATATGTTCAGAATTTGTATTCTTTGGAGCAAGTTAATTACACTAGAACTGTCGTGGAATTGAAGCATTATATGACTAATAATAATTTGAGTGCAGTTAAGCAGAAGAAATGTGGAACTATGTACGACGATTGTGGATTAAAGACAAGGGCAGGCAAATGCCTTCATTGTACAATGATTTACCTTTATGTCTGAAATGTGATTTGATGTATGAAATGTATGGGATTCATATTCAAAATTCCTACGGTGTTCGAGAAATGCTCCATGGATTTTATAAAGCAGGTAAATTAAAATTCAAGCAATGTAGGATTTAAATTATTAACCATTGCACATCAATATATATTTTATTATTATTTTTAGCTCTGTGCTCATCTAAATAGATACATTTTTTATCCGACTAATTACGTTGTTCAAAGTGGCGATGCAGATCTTTGCATGTATTTTATTCATTTGGGCGAATTGAAGTTCTAACAATTCATCAAGATATGTCTGAAACATACATGATGTTTTGGGAACCTGGGACACATTTGGAGTGGTTCAGGTGAATTAATTATTTTAATATTATCATAATATTTGTACAACTCAAATTTTGATTTAAGGATATAAATTTTACTTACTTAATTGTCTCTTTATAATTATATTTAATACAATTTGTTGTTATTTTTTATTATAGGGTTTATACAGCGGAATTCCACATTACTTCTCATTTAGAGCAAAAACTGAAGTAGAAATCGTATATTTATGTTATAAACAATTGGAAGCATTTTCAACAATTCTTTCCAGATGTTGTTGCTACAATTTATGAAAGAGCCGAGAAAATATTATCTTACAAAGTCTAATTGGTACGTATAAAATCTGAATCCGCTTAAAATTATATTGATGATGATGAGAAATCGGTCAATCAGTAAAAATATTTGGAAATTAACTCCAATGTCATGAAAACTTTAGTCATTTACGGAAACAAATATTTGAATAGTAAATTAGTGTTTTTTTTCAATCTAAATATTCATATCAATCTCCAACTTTAAATACTGATACAATTCTCAATTTATTAATTTTGAATCGGTGCATTTAAGTGACCCTTATGTCATCATGACAATTCAATTGTTTTCATATATTTTGAATTTATAAATTAATTTTAAAAAATTATAAAATGGACGAAGAATACTACAAATGTTCACTATCATTCAAATTTGATCCAAATGAGACATTCACAACTGTAAATACATCAATGGAACATGTTTCGGGTAACTGAATCATTCAGTATTAGCAAAATTACTATTTTTTTTATAGTTATTTGATTAAAATATTTTGTCTATAGAAATAGTAACCGAAGTTCTTGAAAAATCAACTCCTGATGAAGATTTGGGCAATGAATCCAGAACTGAATCCGAATGAAATTGTTTTGTATCTCTGAATATTTACAAAATAGAAGCTTAATAAACACATCTTATTAAATGAACTGATCATAAAAATGTCAGACAACGTTTTTTGATATAATAATATTTTGTAATTTGTCCTAAACAGTAAATTGAAACTAATGATATTTATATTGGTCGTCTACAAAAATGATAAAATGTAATCAGCATATATAAATTCATCCCATGCAATATTTATTTCAATGCATCTTGCTTAATATTTTCATTATCGTGTGGGGATCATAAAATTAAAACATTTAAAACATCATTGTCTCAAATGTAGATTCAAATTTATTCAATTTCAATTATAATCTTAACATTCCGATGAGCTATTTTTGGCCGATTTAGTCAAATATTCATAAAATTAGTAGTTGTAATTTTTGTATTTTAAATAGTCGCAAATATCAAATCGAAACTCATTTCTTGGGGTCCAATTTCAAAGCAATTTTGCGCTGCATCTCGATTATATATTTTTCTGGAAGTCTGCTCTCTCTGTACAAGAATTAGTAAAGTTAAGTTATAAAATA
>NW_020539724.1:3915261-4019090 GCF_003426905.1 Ctenocephalides felis | reverse complement strand
GATATTGTAATTCAATTTACATTGATTTCAACACGGATAGAAGAATGATTTCTGATGCTCTTACGATTTTTGTCAAATATTTTAAATAAAGGATAGAAGAATGATTTCTGATGTTCTTACGATTTCAAGTATTTTAAATAGATTTGATTAAATTTAATTGAAAGATCTGAGGAGATCTGAGAGGATCTGAAATCTGAGGAGAACGATAATAAATAAAGTGATGAATAAAAAAAACAATGATTTTTCTAAGTGAGTCCAAACTTTTGCAGAGTAGTGTATGTGTAATTTTTAATTGCTAGTATTAAGTATTACCATTTACTCTAATGTATACCTGAAGCTCAGGTGCACAAAACAATAAATCAATTTGAAGCAATGGATATTTTACGTTTACGTGTGCGTTTACATACGATATTATCTAGATAGGCTATTATTAAATCTATTTTCTCATTTTTCATCGTTTTCGAACAGAAATGATGATTTATTGCACGACACACGTGCACAATATTATCAACGTAGAACGGCGACAATTTTGATTAAATTAACTTTGACATTGAAGATTGGAGCCGACATTCGCACAGTTCATAAAATCTCAACAACAAAACATTGTAATATATATATATACATGAAATATCTACAATGTAATATCAACAAAATTCAATAATAATAAATTATGTTCGTTTCTTTATGAGAAATTTACGATAAGGCGGATATTTTATGACGTTGGGAGGAAGTTATATGCATCGAGCGATTTAAAAACGATTTTATTAAATTGTAATTGTTAGGTTTATTAAATAGAGGAAGGAAATGAGCGCCTGGTTAAAGTTCGAAATATAAATTGTTATTATCGATTTTTATTGCTGCACAATTAGTGTTTGAATTACTACGACCACGACTTCAAACAAGGACTTCTACGTGTAACAAAAATAAATAATAAAAATAATCGTCCATTACAACGAATCTCTTGTGACTTAGTGGTAAAAAGTGTCAGTTTCGAAAGACATTTGAGGCAGCCTGATATTAGGTAGTAAAATCGGCTTTCACTCAAAACTATAGGTGAAAATATACGTCAAATTAAACATAGTACTTCAAATTAGAAATACATCATCAATAGGTATTGAAGAAATTCTGCTAATAAAATATATCAAATAGTTACAGGCTGACAACCGTTGGATTTCCTTCTGTTCAATTTCAAATATATCTCGTTCAAAGCAAATTTCAAATATATCTCAAAATATATACAATGACTTTATTTTTCAACGATTTAATTTTGACAACCTCACGCTCCTGCAGTAAAAGCATAAAAAAAACCTAAGAACATAATACTCTCATTAAAAATATTAAGCTATGATAAATAAATAGAACAATTACAAACTGCGTTTCATTTAAACCCAGATAATAAAAAAAACTACGTTTTTTATCTCTCTAATATGAGAACGCAGAAATTGCTGCCATGTGGCACATTTGATAAATTTGACTAATTTTCGTCACTTATATCAATTGACCTCGACGTTATCTGTCGAGCCTTCTTTGCCTGTGCAAAGTTTTATATATTGAATCATGATTCTGCACAAGCAATAAAAATGAATGTCATGGTGAAAACATATCATTAAATGTGGACTTGACTAAGGACAGAGTGCATCTGAACAAATGATGAGTATCTGCATGCAATGATAAAAATAAATTGTGTCTATTATTTTTATGAGTCAGGAATTTGATTAGAGCATACGATCAGGGCAATCAGAAGATTGTTATGATGGGAAGATTTATGCTTTTTTATTTGTTTATTGATTGAACTCAATCAGAACTTGAGAATTCTATAAGCTTTTGCTTTCTGATAATATTTCATAACTGAGTTGCTTTTTTTAGAAGGTGACTGGTTATCCTGGTGATAGTTACCCTGTCTCCATTTGATGGTATTATTAGATTTCTTCAATGCTGGTGATTTTTAATTGGATGCAGCAATATTGAGAAAGGCTATGATTTTTTGGCCTATTTTAGACACACATTTTCAAGTATTTTTGTTTTTGTTTCAAGTACCAGTGGCTTTTGGATGGACTTCTCAATCAAAGAGATATAAGTTCTGTCAGAAAAGAACTAAGACAAAATTAAATATGTCTCTATGTATAAATTTTATGGTATCCAAATATCTCGAACCAGGGCAACATAATAAAGACCTGAACCTGTTATTGCATACATAATTTTCAATCTGTTGACAAGCAAGAATCAATTTTAGAACAAAATCAAGAGTCACCTAACAAGTTCCTCTTACGATAGAATAATTTTTATAATGATGTTTATATTATAAGTCGAATTTGAAAGCAATCTTGTGAGTCTGCTGAAGTCAAGATTTAAATATAGAAGACATTAATAAATGCGACAATTTCAGTGCCAGTTTTGTTACTGGCATTTCAAATAACGATTTCTTGCGCCCAAGGCTAACTTGAAATTGCTGTATACATTGTGAAGATACACAAATAGAGATGAAATTAATATCTTCCCGATTAATGTTCTCTTTATTTGATAAGTTATGTAGAATGATTCTAATTCTGTTGTACAAACTGAATATTTTTACCATAGGCAAATTTCAATTTTTGTTGCAATAGAATTTGACCAATACTGTTATTGATAAAGCAGAAAAAGATTTGTTGTTAATTATATGATGAAATTATAATCTCCGAGAACACCTAGATATTTACTTTCAAAACAAGTAACTAATATAAATATTTTTTCACATTTTTCTCTATTACTGGTACGATTTTTTGTTTCAATAAACTATTACTTTTGTGATTATTAGTCAATTATCAGTTAAATATCAGGACATTATATCGTGTTCAAAGAATTTTTTATATGTTAGTTTGGTATGTTAGAAAATGATAGTGTATTGCAACCGCAAACGAAATGAATATGTAAATAATGTATATTAGCAACCGTTATTATTTGTAATTTACATTTATAAATAAAATAAATAAAAATATGCACTCCAAATAATTATGTAATAATTAACCCAACTATTTACATCACAAAAATGTAATATGTTGTAATCTTGTCGTCAGGTAAGTACCTGTCCTTGCAAAGATGGCATTAGAATAAATTTTGTATATAACGCTAATTGTATTCATTAGTGTTGATACGTGTTTCTAATTTATAGTATGAAGTTCAAGATCATTTTAAACACACCTTGCATACATTTTTACCTCATATATATCATCTGTAGAAATAATCTATTGAGAGCAATAATAAATTGACAAGGTCCACAACAGACTTTGTAATGGTAGCAAAGATTAAATGTAGTTTTTCCGATTAATCAAGATTATGCAATGGTGTTTGAATTAGATGGCACTTAAAAGAAATCTGAAGTATCTACTGAAGCACCTATACTCAAGTTCTCAGTGAGCAACAATAGCTGATCAAATCTTATTGTTACAGGTAAAGATACAGAAATTCCAATATTTGATCAACATATTGAAAATAATAAAAAATTTTGCTCTATTAATATATATAAGCATGAGTTGGAGATTTGCATCACTTATCAAATGCTTCAATTATATAAAAGTTTGAAGAAAAGCAATTCAATATCTCCACTAAAAAGTTAAAATCGATATTATTTAAGACATACATTTTATCAGAACAGTGAAAAATACTGAGAATCATTTTTATAGATTTGACTGAGGAGTAGAATTTTCGTCCAAAAAACACAGTAAAATAAACCACTATAACATGTTTTTATTGAACCAAAAATATATTAGAAATCTATATCTCTATCTGGTGCAACAATAAACAAAGGTAAATGAGTCCAAGATAACAAAATTGAAAATGATTTGTGTATGAGTCGAAAATTTCACTCCTTTGTCATATCTATAAAAATGATTCTCAATATTTTTAACTGTCCTGATAAAATCTTTAAAAAAAATCGATCACGTGATTGATCGACGACCCCTAAGTATATATGAAATCTTATTCTTAGAACAATTAATGAGTTGCATAATAATTTATTTTATAAAAATTGGGAGAAATAAGCACGATTAGAAAAGGTTTGAAACCACTGTCTTAATTAACTCATTGTATTCATTGGCATAGAGAACAGAGAACGTGAATTGTCTTGAAGATGAATCTGGTCGGAAAAAACAAAATATGTCAGTATCAATCAATATACCTATATGAAGGATTTAAAAAATATATGTCTCATCATTATGAATCAATAGTATAATAGTAAAAATTGGAATTTATCGATAGCAACTTGCCTGTAGGCCACACATGGGAAAAAACTAAGAATTTTGAGACCTTTCTAACGATGTATAATACTTCATATATTTTCTTTACAGAAATATCTAAACCGTAAGATCACTAGATCACTAGGATCACTAGATGGACCACCCGTTAGCTTGAAGTTTTTTGTAAGTCATTATACAATATCGAATAATAGCTTATATTTGAAAAATTTATGAAAAAGATTATAAGAATAATTACAACACCCGGTAGTACGCTCTAATCATTAAGATTTTCAAGTATCATCTCCCTAAAATTGTTCCCAACACCTGCCCCTGGACTTTATTGTCAGCACAAAATCTGCAAACGCGTACAAATATAATATGTCTTGCTTATAATTCCGCGGCGGCGACGGAGGCAGAGGCATAGTATCGCATAACAGGTTTCGTGTATCGCGGGAAACTAGGGGGCTCGTCACTCGTCAAACGAGTCTCGCTCGTATTGCGTCAGATATTTGGAATTCGCGCTTTGGAAACACAAAACGATTGCCGTTGGACGAAATTAACATGTATTTGTAGTCTTGGATGAATGTTTATCTGATCGAAAGGCACACTGACTGAGTAACTTTAGTTGAATAAAAAAAAGGAAGGACATCGATGGGTCGGAGAATAAAAATGGTAAAAAACATACTGCGTATGATTGTGTTGATCTTTGTTTTAATCAATTTATATACACATGTTGTTTGCACACAAAGGAACGTTGTTTTTAGAGGTTACATCCGCGGTTTCCAACCTGTGAGCAGGGCCGTGCCTGGGATATGTGGCCGCCTGCGTGCGAGCATTTTTTGGCCACCCTTGAAAATACCATAATAAGAAAATATCAAATATGTTCTTACAAACAAATTCGACCTGTAAATTTTCTTTCCTCTACGTTTCTAGTCATTCTGAATCGTTTCAGACCAAATTTGAAAAAAAGTGTGTATATGAGCCGATTTTTGACTTTTTGCCCACGATTTCTCTGAAAAACAACTCACAGGCTGTAAGACCCCTGGCTTCGACTATTTTCGAGAATAAACCAAAAATTTTGACTTAATATAAAAAAATAAACAAGAAAAAATATAAATTTTTATGCATATTTTTACATGATATTCTATACTTGTAGTCTAATAATATCAGTTGAGTATTTATGAACTAATTTTTTTATTTTTTTTTATTTGAACAGCGATCAGAACTTATGGGTTCTATGAGCTGTTGTGATTAATATCTTACAAACTACGTTTGTTTTTATTACAGATGGCAACCCAAAGAGTTGTCACATCTCTATATGATAAATTTTTATTACAATCTCTGTAATAGGGCAAGTATGGTGCAACAATGCCGGGTGAGGGATGAAATAAAATTGTTAAAAAAAAGTATTAGAGGTTGGGGCGTTGCGAAAAAGGTTGGAAACCGCTGGTTTACATATTGATAAAGCCAATTATTCTGTTGAACTAAAATTAATTATTCTCAACGATAAAGCACTTAGAAGTTTAAGGTTTTAATTCATTTTTCAGATAATCTATATAAGATTTTGACTAGATCTCTTGAAGATATAGAGAACTATGATAACTGCACATAAATGTTGTCCAAATATCATTTAATTTTCATATTTAATTATTCCTGTATATAGGAATCCAATATAGGGTCCTTATGCCCTACTATAGGGTAGAGCCAAAGACCTACGCGATTCCAATATACAGGAATATACAAATATGAAAATTAAATATTTCGTGATCATGAAATATTTAATTTTTATATTTATATATACCTATATATATATACCTATATATATATATATATATATATATACTCTATAAATCTTTGTGCCCTACTCTATGACATTATAGAAGAAGGGAAGAGCCAATATTTGTTTATTGGATTCCTATACACAGGAAAATATAAATATGAAAATTAAATATTTTATGATCATCCCCAAAGACCCAATATGACTTTGAGCAATTATATCGTGAAAACCACACCAAATATATCACAACAAATAACACATAACAAACAAATAACTATCTGACTATGTTCAATAAAACTCCCAGCTCAATTATCATTGTAGAAATGATAATTCATGTTTTTTCCTGTTGTTCAAAATTTTGTCATACGGTTCTTTTTACCCCATAGATGGGGTAAAATAGACGGTCCGATTGCAAGCAGGTCTAATGCCCTATTTTTAATTTCAAAGAGATATCTAAATATTTTAACAAATACAGTTTCATGGGTACATTTTTTACAGAAATATCACTGTATATAACCTTGATATAGTATTTTGACAGAAATATTCATCAGCAGAGTTGGAATACCTAATTATTTAATTCATCTTTTGTAATTTTTTTATTTAAATTTTTATTAAAATTTCAAAAGCAATCAGACATTTTGATAAATCTTACCCTAAGGTCAATGTAAATACACTGGTCTTAGTTAGCATTCTATTTTTATTCTTAGATATGAATCTCAGTGTCCTGATTTGTCTGCAAACACGAACTAGTATTAATTACCGTTTAAACAGAAGAGCATTTATATCATTCATTTGACTTTGACCTTTACCAACGTTATCGGTCATGTTAAAACAAGTTGTAGGAATATTTTTTATTTGATAATGTTTTAAGAAAAATGAAAGAAGAGACCCAAGATAATTATTATTTAAAATTAGACTAAGACCATTTAGTTGGGTCGCTCTCTGAAAGCTTAAAAATAATTCATATTATAAATCTCAGCAAGGACGTAAGGATATCCATTGGATTGCTTACTGAGAGCGTTGGTAAAAAATAATATACCTAGAAATAGGCATAATTTACAAAAGATTATAGAACATCTAGCTCTGATTGTTCCTCAATAAAAAAACAAAGAGGACTTATCAAAATAAAAAAATATAATAAATATAAAATATCAATAAATTATTTTGATTGTTCTGGTCTTCAAAGCCATGAAAATCATCAATTTCTTATCCAAATTAAGATATCTCGGGTTCTAGAGTACAAATTTTAATGTCAATAATGCATATAATGCATTTTGTATTGACATTTTTATCAGTCAATAAATCAATCAAGAAGGATAATTATTTATCCAAAGTTCGGTACTGAAGTCCACTAACCGCTTATCAGAATATGTACTAATTTACACAGAAAAAATACTTAAAACGATTTTAATATTTCATTTTATCTGAAATTGTCAATGTTGTAAAATTAAATAATTATTTGAGACATTGATAGATAAATGTATAGTTACAAGATAGATTAAATATTTTAACATGAAAAAAAATGGTCCAAAGTTTCTTGGAGTACTTTTCAAAGGAGTACTTGACCCAATCGAAATGTTTTGAAATAATCAAAACATATCGAAATTCGAAATACAAAAATTAAAAATAAATTTATAATAGATTATTATAAAATTAAGGATGTAATCAAACTGCCCATTTGTCTTTTGTTTCCTACCTTTAAATTTGTAAATAAAATGTACGGTCTCTACTTTTTTGAGAAAACCAAATTCTCAGAACGGCAGAAGCACAATATTATAATCTTTAGCTAAAATGGGTTAAATTATTTAAACAAAGATAACAATTTCAAACACCGTATTATTCCATACGCAAAATAAGAGCTATTTGATATTACACATTTGTGCAAATAAATTTTATCTCATATTGGCCGGATATAATTCTGAATCTTCATGAGAATAAGCAACATAATTTCATTAATTATGATAATAAATATTTTTCAATAAAATTTTGAATAGAAGTATATTTATTTATATTTATAAGTGAATATCATCATTTGACTTCGAAAATATAAATACATAAATGCCAAAAAGCACAAGTTTTACAGAAAGTCTAGTTTAGTTTGTTATAATAGAAGTTTTGCATGATTTTTACGTAAAATAGAAGAACCAGTTCAAACAAAACGGGTTTCATCGTACGATTTTTATGCTAATTTGTCAGTATATGGACCCAAGTTATAAATTAGAGGAGAAAACGTTTAAGTTCGAACGATAGAGATTCAAAGATTTTGTGAACTGAATTGAAAAAAGAAACGTTATCTAATGTTGCGATTGTAAAAGAAATTTTAAGATTAATTGCAACAGTTTTTAAAGATAATGTATTTTATGAATAAGTAAAATTAATCAAAACGTTTAGAAATTAGTTAGTCATAGATATTAATGATCATTATAGTTTTTTTATTATTATTATTTTTTTTTAATTTATTTATTTATAAATAGCAATCAGAATACAGATTCTATAAGCTAATGTGTGATCAATATAGTAAGAAAAAAAATTGAAAAAAAACATTAAAGTATTAGTTTATATAGCATCGTATAAAATGTATTAAATAATATACACGAATAAAAATATATTGTTAAGAAATTTTAAACTAGAGCCTCCCCCCATGAAGTAATGCCTAATTGTGGTTTCCGTGGAGGTAAGAGGCAAGAGATAAGCGAAAGTCTTAGTTCGTATTATGTATTGAGTCAAATATAATCAGACAAGAGACCTAGTTTTGCATGCGTAAAATGGTTGAGAAAAAATCATCACATAGAGATAGGATCTGTTTGATCACATAGTGATAGGTCATGTTCTGATCGAAGATTGATCACTAAAGTTCCCTGGTACGTTTCAAATAAAATTATACACAAAAATGGATTCAGTACCTAAAGTAATGAAAAATAGATGCACATCCCACTTTAACCAATTCAGACACCACCAGAAAAGAGTCTTATTAATTGCTGGCTCTTCGAACAGCCAGAAGAACCCATAGATTTACTCTAAGTAACAAAGCCTCTCATATCTCTGTAGAGGACATTCTCAGGGGCAAAAACGACAAGAAAAGTCTAGGCTGGTTTAAAACAATCGATTGCATGAAGAGAGCAAAGAAAAAAGAGTTACTTGAGGAACCAGTCTAGAACCCTAGAGTTATTAGATCCTTAATTAGGTTTTTGTTTATATTAATCAGCAAGGTTGATTTAAAGTTAAAGTAGGTTTAAAGTATTATTGTGGCTTAAGATATTGTTGTATTCCTAGGCCTTCAGGCTGAAATAAATAAATATAAAAAAGTGTTCTTATGGGACAATTACCTATACAAGCATTTTGAGTTCAATTAGATCCTAATAGCTTTTACAATGCATGTATTCTAAAAAAAAGTTCTGATCGCTGTTCACACAATAAAGTAATAAATTCAAATAAACTAATACATAAAGTACACCTCTATATATTGAAGTAAATTTTAATTTCGATTATATTTTATATTTTGCTCAACATCAATATCGATACGACCGTCGCCAGGCAAATGCGTCATTCGGCATATAATTAATTCCGGTTCGCGTATGTTTGTTCGCAGGAGGCTCGACTCTGGCGTCTTCTCATTGGACACCAATTGCCACACATTCACTTGACACCACATGTGTTGTGCAAACAATGCAATATTTTGTTACTTCGTATAGATAAAAATATAAAACATGATTTATATATGTAGATACTTTTACATTCTCAGAATGTGCAAGACAATGTTACCAGTTTGCTGAAGATTGTAGTAGACTCATTTTTTTTACTTCGATGACCTTGTAAAATTTGGCTCATACTGCTTTACTTAAAACAATATTGTTTTTTTTATACTTATCGATAAAATTGATCTTAATGTAGGTGAAAATACTTTAATAATTTAGGTAACCAAAATTGACGCTATTAAGGGGGTAATCACGCTATCCAGTAATAAAAGTGCGTTAAAGGGGGCATCCAGTGCGTTAAAGGGGGCATCCAGTGCGTTTGACAAAAAATTACAAAATATTACGTGAGGAAGTAAAGGGTTTAGTAAAATATCATGTGTAATTATTTTTGACCCCAATTTAAGAAATAAATCCAAAAAAAAGAAAAATCAAAAATGTTTTGATTTATTCTAAGTACTAAAAATACACGTAATGTTGTGTGGCGTAAGGGGAGTTAATTTCAAATATCAATATGTATAACCAAGGGAGAGGGGGCCATTAAAAAACCCTTAAAAATCGCTCCCGTGATGAGTGGACGCCCCCAAGTCTACATTAACAACCAAATTATCATTCTAACAAAAAAAATTCTATCGAGATTCCCAAACTGAAAATTGAATATACTGTTTTAATTAAGATTATATTGTTTTTTCGTTTTACAGATATAAATAATTTTAACGTAGGTTTTGTGGTAATAGAATATTTATTTATGTTACCAGAATTGACTCTATATGATGTTCAAAATTACAGCTACATTAAAGAGCAAGTTACTGTTGTAACGTTTTTTTCTGTATTTATGTATATTTTATCTAGTGTTTTTAAGAAGGGCATCGATTTTCTGTATGTATAATATAAATTCTAAAATATAGATAGAAATATACAAATGTTCCTATATAAACTACTGACTAGACCACAAGAAACCGTTTTTGTAGGACCCCAAGCATTACGTGAACCCTAAAAGTGGGGGTGGTGTACTCTGGGGTTGATATATTTTAGATGAGAATGTAAATTATCGTTATAATATCTACATATATGAATGTTATTTAAGTTTTACTGAATAACTATTATTATTTATAATTTTTTATAACTTATTTTTTCCGAAAAAGCATTTAATTTATTGATGCTCTATTCATAAATATTTTCAATATTATGAACAAAAAAAAATATTCTGAGAAATAATATTATAGATGAAAAAAATTATTATATAAGAAATTTAAATAAACACAGAACCATCGCCAAAAAATTAGACCAATTTGGTTTTAAATTAAAAAAAAAATATAAATTTTTGCATACTTATAAAAATTGAAAATAAACGACCCAAGTTAAGAAAATGGAATTCAAAATATAAAGGTAAATATTAAGTGCCAAATAGATTTACAAATGTTAATTAAATTTGTTTGAGAAGTGCCAAGACGTTATGATGAAGAACTGTACTTTCTTGTAACTTAACACGAAAAGAATTTATAAAATAGAACAAAATTTTGCAAATTTTCTAAAATCAACATTTTTTTAAAGAATGATGGAATGAATGATGATGGGATGATCAGCATTAAAGGTAAGTCTAAAATTACCTATCTATAGGTAATACTCATATGTTTAGAGAAGATAAAGAAAAGAAATATATATAAATTCGAACCATAAGAATATTCTAGATAAATTTAATTTATTTTATATATTTTTAATATCTTTTTTATCGCAATCTCTTTCGCAATCCCCCGATAGTTGATGATGCAAGAGATGCATTCACTGCACGAGCGTAGTATTGCTCTAAGAAATTGATCAAATGATATGCAGATTACAAAAACAAAAACATAAGTTTTGATTAAATGCTTGTACTGGAGGAGATAGTAAAATTGAACTGGTTAAATCCGCTTTTAAACTGGATCTGATCACTGGATATATCACAAAATTATTCAAATGAACTATATAAATGCATTTAGTAATAGCTGAAGTGGAAAGTTGAACTTGAATTGCTTATAGGATTGCCGGATCAGAGCTTTAGTCATAGAATGGGTTAATATATAACATATGGTAGATATTGCATCACACGTTTTAGATAGATAAAATTTTTAAGAGCTTGCTAAAATCAAATTTTCTTTGCTACAGAAATCCAAGTGTTTATGAAATATTGAACTAAAATAAAGCAATGCAAATATAATCTTACAAAAAAATATTATTGCATTCAAATGATTTGTTTTTTTCTATTTTCTGAAAATAGAATGTGTCAAAAAATACATAGAAACTTAAAAATACTCTTAACCTGATAAAACTAGATCTGATTTTACAGGTTTATAGTTTAATAGATTTCAAGATATACCAAATGTTATTAAAATGATCTTCAACTATCATTATAGTAATTTTTTAATAATCTACTTTTCCCAGCCCTGTCTGAAGCTGGAGAGTAATGCACTGTACCGCGTTTGTTACTAAGTGCTCTTTGAATTACATCGACCCATGGGTCAGAATTTGCAAAAATGAGATAAGTTCTTTCAATTTAAATTAAACTATTTTAATACTAATAGAATTATAATATTAGTATTAAATCCTTGAGGTCTATGGTATATAAAATTAATAAAATTATATTGATCAGATTAAATTACTCAAAACTATCAGATAAAATAACCCAAAGGTGTTATTAAAATTATTATGAATAATAGTACCTAATAAAATTATGTATATTCGTAAGGCTATTATAAGTTCTTTGTTTTAACAGTTCTTGAATAGAGGCATCCCATATCCACAAAATGTAAAAATATTTATAAATGGAGAATTAAATAGTTTTTTTTTGAAAAAAAAACAGCAGGTGTGATATTTCTATTTATAAGCGAAAAGAGAATTTTATTTAATTCAGAAAAATTAAAAATTTTCAAAAATTTTTAATCGTAATTCGTTGTACCTGAATAAAAGTAGCAATAATAATAAAATTCAATTGGAGATATAAAATAAATTTAATTGAACTTTTTAAATTAACTATTTTTTTTAAATTTTTAATTAAATTGCAATACAGTATTCCAAATTGTTAAATTATTTGGCCCCTAAAATATATGCTAATCTCAAAGTAGAAACAAACATTGGAGTGGATACCCAGGCGGTTTTATTCAATTTGTGATTCGCTGAATTATCAAATAAAAATATTGATAACAACGGAGTAAGTTCATAATATTGAACATAAATATACATACATATGTGTACGTAAAAAAATCGTGTGAAATCGAGTGTTTGAAATTAATCATAATTTTGCGCCTGGTTGGTCAATGCAATTACTCTTCCCTAAAAAAACTTTGCTTTCCAACTTATTTTGGCTTAATCTCGTATTAACCAATTATGTATAAATATACTGTATTCTATATATATATATATATATAAATATATATATATATATATATATATATATATATGTACAAATATACACTCACTGTTTTAATTACTATTATAAAATTGTTACTTTGTCCCATGCTCATTAGGTTTGTTTACGACAGGTAAGTATATAAAAAAACTTGCTAAAATAATTAAAGTATTTGCTACAATTATTCTTTTTACCTAGTCATCACAATAAGATCAAAGTGCATTTTCCACAAGAATAAAACTATGATTTAATGAATAAAATTATGTTTCTGAAATTTGTTCTTAGGGTAACAAGTACCAAACATTTTGAGGAAAAGTTGTGGCCCAAAATATATTTACTATTATATTAAATTGTACAAGACATATATGTTTAACTTTATAAAAGAGAGTGAAAAACATTGCTCAAAATTAAAAATTTAATCAAATTCTCAAAATTGAAAATATTATCCAAAAAAATTATTAATTATTATTATTATAAATATATTATATATTTATCACTTTACTGATATAAGAATATCCTTGTAAAAAAAATTGAACTATTACTAATTAACCAATTATTTAATTTTGATGTACCAAAATAGCTTGTAATTAAAATTGACGTACCACCAACACTACATGTGACTTTGTGATTATTAATCTGATTTATTGATATTTTGTATAACAAATTAATCAATTCCACGATTAAAAATAAAATCCGTTTACTTATCTGCACGACCTTGGCCTTTGGCTATACAATCAATTTTAAAAGTGAAAATCAAGTTCAATGATTGAGTAAAATAATTTTATAAAACACATTATTTAGGAACATATCGTTTTTTCAATTTTTAATAATCCTTAGAACTGATTGGTAATATTAATTCTTAAATTTTAAAGGATTTCTTGGTATCCTATATCACATTGTATCTTATAGTGCATTTATTGCAAAATGCAACCCCAAGGGTAGTATTAACGCTTTTGTATAAAACATTGAAGCACTTTAGTGAATAAAGAAATATTTATGCATTGAAGCAAAGAAAAATGTAGTCGATTAAAGAAAAATCGATTAAATGTAACCATAATAGTCAAAAGCAGGTAAATAAAATTTTTCTTAATATTATTGCCACTATAAGGTAGTTATATCCTATACTAGCTGCGACATGCTATGACTATACAAGATTTTTTAAATAAATGATAAGAATTATTTTTTTTAATATTAAGAGTTTGTTATTAGTTGATTTTCATTATATAGCAAATATTATTTTAATATTATATTTAAGTAACATAGCCGTTCTAAATCGAATGCAACCTTAATAAAACCGAAGCATGAGTGCAATGTTTTGAACAGTTACCTCGATTCGATACTAATTTACTTTCACTGCATCAAAATCGCCTACTTTCTCTTGCATTCATATTATTTGCAATCTTATTTAATAGCAAAATCTATGAAAATATATTTATAAAACAAAAACAAAAATTCTATTTAATTGAAATTATTTAAAATTACAGTCACAATATCTAGTCTTATTTATTTTCATTTTTATCTCATTATTTTGGCGTTGCTTGATAAGAACAAATTAAAGCATGATGTTGTACAATATGTTATATAATTTTTATCGTAGTCAAAACGTTGATTACGAAATAAACCGGAGTAAAAATATTTAGAGTTTTTGCACCACAACACAAAATTTTGCCAGTCTATTTAACCCAATTTTGAGATATATCATTATGTATTGTATTGGTAAAATACTCATACTCATCTTTTCTATATTTTATTATTGAAGAAAATATTTTATTTCTAGAATTATAGCTGAGACATGTGTCAAAAAATATCACTAAGATAATCAATACACATGAGAGACGTTTACAAGAAAAACAAATGTTATCGACGTTATCATATTAACGAAACTAATAATAATAGAAAGGACATTTATATTTTGTTTGATTATATCATATATATTATATATATGATATAATAAAAAAAAATAATATATATATATATATATATAACATAATCAAATATTTGTATATTAATAATTCGTTTCCTACGAAACCTAATGTTTTGAAATCCTACTATTTTTTCAAAAATAGTAAAAAAAATTGCCAAAAATTGTCAAAAAATATAAATAAAATCACTTCACGTTTTATTCACATTCTTTGAAAAATTATATATTATAAAACTTTTTTTTTAATTTTAATTATACATTTATATGTATGTGCATATCTATTGACGAGCGATACTTAGGTAAAAATTTAGCTGGGTTCTAATTAATTAATATATAATTAATATATAATTTAATTTATATATTATTTCAAATTTTATAATTATTTAAATTTGAAGAACCATTGCTTAATTACAATTTGGCCGGATTTAAATAGAACAAAACAATGATTATTACTCAAAATATTGTGTTTCTTGCATCAATTTAAAAAAAAATAGTGCATTATTAAATGTTGCGAAATGAATGGCATGTAATTAAATACTTTTCTATTTTTCTAAATTAATTTGTGTTTATATATATATATATATATATATATATATATATATATATTATCTAAAAAATTATAATTGTTTAAATTTAAAAAGCAATTGCTTTTGCAAAGCAATGAAAATTTAAGCAGATTGAAATAGAACAAAATATTGATATACAACTAAATTGAAACATGAATGGAAAGGAACATGGTGAAATGATTAATTGGATCACTTAAAAACAACTATAATAAAAAGTTGTCTAAAATGATGAAATTAATTAATAACAAGTATGAGTTCTTCACTCATCGCGCAATTAGACAGAAATGAACAACTAACACCATGCACCACATGATCCAAAGAGATGAATTCATTATTATTATTACTAAGCATGCTAAGATAAGTGATAAAAGTACTACTCACTGCCTGCAAATTGATATGAGTCTTCCGAACGTCATTTCTCCAACCTTTAACAAACACAACGCAACAGAAACTGACTTCTGAAATAATATTACAAAGGAAAAATCAGTGCACGGTGTACCGGTACAATGGCTCGTCCACCCGTCAATCTACCACTGACCGCCACCTAACTGTCGATTTAGGTTCGAATGCAAACAGAGGCGGTGGTAGGTTTTATTTCGATCATATAATGCAAAAATTGATAGAACAACAAGCCGTGGTGGGCTAGAGGAAATAGTCAGAGAGCTGGGTAAAGGATTCGTGAATGGAATAAAATTATTTTAGAACCGGCATTAAATTTTATTACAGTAGAACCTCGAATTTTTGCATGGTTAATGCTCCTGTTTAGTATATGTATGTAATGTAATCTAAGAAAATATATATGTACATAGTGTTAATTTCTTAATAAGCGTTGATTTTCATTAACATCTATGCATATATTTGTTATTTTTGATTAATACACAATATTATTCTTCATACATTCGATTATCCGGATTTTCGATTATCCGAATGCCCGATTATCGGGATTCTACTGTATATCCTATTTGGGAGATCAGAACATTATTTCTCGTATGCCAACCGTTGATAATTTTGCAACATGATTTTTTTTTTATTTATTTTTTTATTTTCTTATAAATTACAATCTGTCTAATTAAAAAGACATTGAGTAATTATTTTGACAAATAACATTAAATTGTAAAAGGAAAACCCAGTGGTTCGCCTTTTATTAGTGTGCTAAAATATATTATAATTTTGGTATAATGCAACATGATTTCATTATTAAAATTGCTTATGAATACAATTTTCTGAGATACCCGAAAAGATCTATACCAACTATAACTAGTTAAATTTGTATATAAATATTGGAATTATATTAAAGAAACTAATCAGAAAATTATTGGGTCTTTTTAAAAGGGGCCTTTTAAACTAACTCAAATTGACAATTTTATATTATTTGTATTTGTTGATTATTTAATAATAGATAGAAGCCGAGAATTCATTCCAGAATGTTTCAGAAATTGCGAGATTACTAATGTCAGCAAAATATTTGCTAATAATTTCTAATGATAAAATGTAAACAATTAATTAATTAGGAAAATTATATACTTTTAGTTAAAAATAAAATACGTATAAATTTTATTGGATAGAAAAGATGAATAGAGTAAAAAACAGAATACGAGCTCTTCATTGATACGATAATTAAATTAAAATAAACTAATGTGAATTGTTGGATTTCGCAAAAAATACTGAAAACAGGTTTTTCAGTAATATTATTCAGGAAATTTTTAATAACAAATAAATTATTGTAGTAGATTCTACTTACTACTACTTCTAATATTTTGTTCAGGCATGAAAATATATAAATGTATAATTTATTTCCGAATTCGTCACCAGCTTCTCTACTAATATACGACTACTGGTCAAAATCCAAATTTGGTCGAATCTCGTATGAAAACGATAGATAAGATATGCATTAAAATGTATGCATAATCATTTATTATTGATAAAAAATTAGAAAAAAAACAAATTCATATTTTTCTCAACTCATCATATAAAATTAAGTGATTGTAATAGAAAAATAACATACTTTGTTAGATTTAAATAGAATTAAAATATGTTATTCATCTAATAATGAACACATCAGAATGTATATAGGTAATTGAATTAGACAGACTGTTACAAAGACAAAGTGTATGAAGAGTCTGAATACACTTAAAAAATTTTTAAATTAAAATATTTTATTATTATAATCAGAGTGCATATGTATAATTGAGAGGGCAATTCTTCATAGGGCTCATAGGGTTGCCATAACAACGCTATGTTACTGTCCATTTTATCAGAGAATTGGCCCCTGAATTCGACAGAGTATTACAAAGAAAAATATATCAAGAGTTTAAACTCACATTTTTTTAGAAATAAGCAGATAGAAATCCATGTGCATGGACCACACCAATTAACTCACTAATTAATTAATTATATGAAGGAAAAAATATAACGTATAAGAATTGCTCTTAGGATATACGAGTAAAAATATGCATTCATCTGAAGCATTTGTAGAAAACTAACAAATAGTTTTAACAAAATGTTTTTTACCAATTTGTATATATATATATATATATATATATAAATCTATATTTATCCTTTTGTTTTTATATGATGCTAATGACACGCGTAACTTTTTCTGTTATTGTAAATATGTTATCGTTAAGTCGCACTTCTGATGTCACAAGATGGGTGTGTTTTTTGATCAGTTTATTTCCTATATCATAATTGGTGATTTGTTTGTAAATATTAAAGCAACTTTAATAAACTACAGAGTGATTAAGCGGGATTTCATTTTACAATACAATGAAGATTACAGAATGTTGTAATCTCATACTTGCTGACGCAATGGAAATCTAATGCATATATTATGTACTAGAATCTGTGCACAACAAAGTGAATTTAACTTTGCAAATGTAAATTAAGGACTATGCTATGTAATAAATTTATAAGTTTTCTCTTTGATGTCATAGCATAATAAATTTTAATTTAAAAAACTAATGAACTACATTAATATCACTACCAATAGCAGAGAGGCAGAACAACCACGCTTCATTTTTATATTGCAGTAATGTCTATTAAAGATGATTTTAAATTAAGATTATACTTGAGATCTATTTCCTCAAGTAGAAAAATTAATGTCATATTGCTTGATATCGAGCTGGCCAAAAATGGATTCGAACTCGGAAATAGTTTGCCTTAGTCCTAAAGTTTAGTACCTATTCGAGATCATTTGTTAAAGATTAATGATTACTAAATTCGAAATAAATGAAGTTTAATATGAAAATTGATTGAAAATGTTCAAAATATTTTACTTATATAATTTTTATCTTGTTTGCGTTTTACTTTGATATTAAAAAAAAATAATATCGCAATTTTTTTAATAAGTTATAATTTATATTTATTAACACAGTGTTTTAGATGTGTTTTTACTGTAGACTACTTTAATTTCTTGACATCTTAATGACTTAAAAACCACTTTGAGAAACTACTGTTTCATATTTATGATAGAGCTTCTTCATTTTGCTTTTATTAATTTTATAATCTTACAAAGGTTAAGAACCTTAGATCTTGCAAAGAACTAGAGGTGCACATAATTTATACTAAGATTGTTGATAATGGAGAATAAAGATGGACAAATTTGTTCATAAATTTTAATTCAAAATTTAAGTAAATTAAATTTACATTATTGTAATAAATATGAGGACTTTTGCTAAAAACAAAATAATTAAACAAAAGTAATTATTGAAACTAAAAACTAAAAATAAAAATGTATGTATATGTGCAATAAAGATGTACTATTCTCTGCATTGTGACCAGAAAAAAAAAATTAACAAAGAGAACGATTTACAAAACTTTGGAAAAATTAAAGGCTAAATTCTCAAGACGTTGTCTACATTGTAGTTGAGATTTTTTTACTAATGTCGATATTTTGTTATATGAAATTTCAAGTAAACATCTCTATATATATTTCGTGCTGAATGCATTTAAGAATCTCTCTCTAGCGGTTTGCACTTCTACGAATTCAAACCTCATAATTAATTATCTCACATAGTTTGGCCGTTAGTATCAGGGTTGTGCAAAAATCATACAATTTATAACTTTATGATAGGAAGAAAATTAATTAAGTATTAAATACCAAACAAAAATATTACTATGTTCAAACTATAAATTAGAAGTGCCTACAAAAGGCAATACTCCAGAAACTCTCGCAAAAAGAATTTTGAAACAGACAAAAAATAAGGATTTAGGACGTAAAAATACAAATTTAATATGAATTAATTGCCAACAAGTATGATAAATTTTCTATATTAAAGCCGAAGACTGCAAAATTCTATCTCAACTCGTTCGAAAAATACCTTGGTTCAAAATCAATCAAATCGATCTAAATAATCGTATTTATTTTTATTTCAAGAAATAAGTCTTTCTAGTTTTATGTTCTACTTCCAAAATAACATAACATTTATATGGAGTTATAAATTAAGTCGTAATAAACCAAATGATGCTGCTATATCTATATATATATATATATATATATATAAATATATATATATATATATAATATATATATATATATATATACGAGTATATATATATATATTTATATATTATTTATTAGTGTTTGTTCCATATTTTTTGATATCGAAAAAGCTCGCGCCTGCCAGACCGAGCTTTATCAACGTGACATTTATCGATTAAACAAATGCCAGTTTCATATTTCGATTGAATTTATATGAATAGCTGTTTTTACAATATTTTTAATAATGCTTATTTTCTGATAATTGATGTATTCTAAAATTTGATTTTGTGAAATTTGGCCTGGATTTAAAAATGGCTCCTTTAAGTTGCACTCCCAATTCTGGAAAAAGAGTCAGTAAGCAAAATTTGAAGTGCATACCTGGAACTTACTTACACCACAAGTAATAGATAATATAAATATTATATTTTTATACAAATTAAGTTTAGTGAATAACATAATTTTTATTATATCAGACCTACAGAATGTTATCATTTACTACACGGTCGACCTATACATAGACAGCCAGATTCAGCTCTAGAAGGTAAAGAAGTAATAAGTATTGCTAACCAGGATCATGTAAGAAAATTGCTGGTTCCAAGTACAAAACATAATATTTATCCTGCTGTTTGGCATGCTAAAGAACTGGAAGCTATACGAAAACGAGCCCAGGTAAATTGAAAATGAAAAACAGACACAGAATTTGCTAGAACTAGAAATAATTAATGACTATCAAGTTTGGATTTTTTATATCTTTTTCCCCAGGTTGTCACCTCCAGTGAGATGAAAGAAGCCAAAATCGCAGCCGCGCAAAAAGAGGAGCGTTTACAGAAAGAATTACAAGAACGAAAAACCCTAATGACGCATAGTTTGAAACAACCTAAATGTGGCCCAAATTTGTTCAGTGTGAGTGAAAATTTAATTTTCTTTTACATTAAGTTTATAAGACTACGTTAGTGCGGCAAAAACTTAAGGCGATTTTCTTGATGATCATTTTTTGCGACGTATCCGAAACTCAATCTAAAAGCTAAGAGGGTTATAGACGCGAAAGCAAGACGAATGCTAGACAAGAATTTAATTTAAAATCCTTTGTAAATTGGATGTAATTTAAAAGACTGATGAAATAAATCGATAAAGGTATAGATTAATATAACTGTATGAAGGTTCAAACATGAATATGCCCGGAATACATAATTAAAATGGTAATAATCATATATAGTATTCGACTGATTTGAGTTTTTTATATTAACCATAATTATTTAATTAAAAATGATTTATAGAATTGAAGTAAGTGAATTCATTCTATGATAGTCTATTATATTATTCTCTGATAATATAATAAAATTTCATAAAAAATGCTAGAAGAATTTTCAAACACCTACCTTACAAATCAATCATCTTTTCCTCAGATCCAATCTGAAGCAAAAAGGCGGCATATGCACTTATTGAGACGATCGTTTGAGCTGAAACAAGAACAAGTACGTAAATAAACATAATAAAATATAAAAAATATTGATAAAAAAATTGATGTTTTATTATATTTCATATTTATTTTTTTAGCAACCAGAAGCTAAGGAAATCAACAGAATAATTATATCGACAAAGTGTCAAGCCGTAAGGGATGCTCAAATCGCCGAGAAAGAGGTAGTAAAAGATGTATTTATAGTTATCTAATTCTAAAAACTCTGAGAAAGATCATAAGATCTTAAGTAAATAAGATAAGTAAATCTTAAACATAAAAAAATTCAAACTCATTATTGTTAATTATATTGAAAAAATACAGAAGGAGATTTTCTTCAGACTATGTTGCTTAATACGATTTCTAACACAATTGTATCTCGCATTTTGAAACATATGGTTTTTGTCCATCCTTTTAACAAATGTCTTAACGGGGTTTTACGGCATATATATTATTTATAATTTTTGCAGCATATAGCAAGAGAAAAAATGGAAGAAGAAGCTCGTATTGCAAAAATGGTGGAACAAGATAGACAAAGGGCTCTCATGGAAGAAGAAGAAAAATTAGCAAGGTCTTCACAAAATAAAAAGGTTTTTGTCAGTGCCCTTCATGACCAGCTTAAAGAACTTGAATTAGAACGAATGCTGGAAGCTGAAAGGCTTGAAGAAGAAGGAAGAGCTAATAATCGACTTATGATTGCTATGCAGGTTCCATCAAAATTTTTGTAAATTTTATAAAATTAATGATATAATTTGTTCAAAAAAAATATACAAAATTATTGTAAGAATTGATTTGAATTATGTTGATCATTTGTAGAAAGAAGATATTGAAAAGTTAGAAGAAAAACGAAGAAAACAGCAGCAAACAAGAGACGACTTGAAGAAAGCCAACGACGAATTAGAGCATTATCGAATGATAGAAGTCGAGGAACAGAGAATTGCAGATTTAAAAGTATTAATAATATAATAGGGTATCCCAAAACTCAACGTCACACCTTTTATTATAATTGTCTTATGACTGTTAAAATCAATACTACCACTCCGTTTCAGTTTGACGTTAAGTTCTGGGATACCCTGTATATATAAATACATACAAGTAATATTTATAATTTTATTCAATGTCTTAATATAGTTGGCTGAATACATGCGCAGAAAATTAGAACAACAAAGAATATTTGATCAAGAACGAAAAGCTCAGAAGTTAGCAAAAGCTAAGGAAATATTTAGATTGCAAAAAGCTCAGTCCAGCGCTTTGGAAATGCAAGCCATGCAAGATGAGATCAACGCTCAGAGAGTCCAGGAAGAGGTAATATTATTAAATTTTAATAGATATTTTAAATTAGTCCTTAATAAGAAACTGATAATGATTATCATACCATTGTAAGATCAATCATACCACTCATATTATTATAAGAGGCCTTATAGAGTTGATCATAATCATGAAACAGAATATTTTTTGTCTGTTTTATTTAAAATGAATAGAGGAACCAGAAAAAATGACAATATTTTTAAATCCCTGAGAATTTGAATTTTTATTAAATCAATGGAATATAACTTAGTATAAGTGGTATCTTGCCGTAACCATTTTTGAGAAAACTTTGGCACATATACACAGTCACATTTATGCACACTCACACTTTAGCCAATTTTGGTGGCAACCAATATAGAATACTCACAGTTTCGACTTATAGATTATGATATATTCCGATTGTAATAATGAAAAATTCGATTCAGAATGACTTCTCCTTTGAGAAGTGACAAATAATAGTAGTCGCAGTATTTACCTAAATTTCCCTAATCTAGTCCATATCATTCTTGAGTTAAACCCAGTTGATCCCTAAATTTATCTCCCCTCCTGATCCCTATATCACCATACAAATAAATTAGGTAGATTTTTTCTCCAAAATCTACCTAATGATTAGCAATCGCATTCCAACAAGTAAATAAATGAAGCAGTTAACGAGAATTGCGAACTGAATTTGAAATTAGGTGGAACGTGAATTCCGTCGCAAAGAGCGCGCTAAGGCGCAAAAAGAGGCCGAAGTAGCCAAATCGATGTCGGAGGCTCGCGTTCTCCAAATGGCTGATATACAGAGGCAGCAGGCAACCCAGGCTGCCAGGGAGGAGCAGGAATTCATGAGGCTGCTGGAACATTTGAAGGCTGAGAGAGCGGTAAATATGAAAAAAATCATATGCTCTTGTTTAGTAATTCAGTTCAGAAACCTCTTATCACGATATACAACTTTTTTATAATATATTATATTTATAACTTAGTAGGGGAGACTGGGTACGGTTGTGCCAGGGTACAGTAGTGACAGTTGCCATAATAGCTAAACTACTGATTTTGAGATAAGGTTCAAAGAAAGAAAGATGAAGTATTTTTGTTTGAACAAGTTTCCATGGTTGCATTAAGTCAGCGCCCTACATGAACTTGATCTGTAGACCACATTGATTTTAAAAAGTCAAAAAAAAAGATTTTTTGTTGATTTCTTATGATAGTTGGCTTGAAAGCTTTTTGAATATGAATATGTTTGGATGAAGGTAAAGTTATTGATCTGAATATTAAATTTTCAGAAAGAAGAAGAAAGAGATAGAATCAATAAAGAAAAGCAGACTGCTTATAGAGATGGTAAATATAAATATTTTTTAAAATCAAGATATATTTTATACTTAATATTTTAATTTTTATCGAATCATCAAATATTATATTTGTTTGCTGCACCAAACGCTTATATTTTTTGGAACACATACTATATTGACATAAATAGATATATTACATCGACTTTTTACTTATTAACCAATATATTATAGAAATTGTCAATCAAATAAATCTGAAAGAAAAAATACGTAGAGAGGAAAGAGCTATGAAATTACTTGAAGGAAACGCGCTCAGACTTGAGGATGAAAACCGACTCAAGCATGTTCGAGATTTAACAAAACAGAAAATAGAAAAATTGCGGTAATGATTTATTTTTTAATACATACTAATATATTTAATACTATTTTATAACTTAACTTTACTAATTCTTGTACAGAGAGAGCAGACTTCCAGAAAAATATATAATCGAGATGCAGCGCAAAATTGCTTTGAAATTGGACCCCAAGAAATGAGTTTCGATTTGATATTTGCGACTATTTAAAATACAAAAATTACAACTACTAATTTTTATGAATATTTGACTAAATCGGCCCAAAAATAGCTCATCGGAATGTTAAGATTATAATTGAAAATTGAATAAATTTGAATCTACATTTGAGACAATGATGTTTTAAATGTTTTAATTTTATGATCCCCACACGATAATGAAAATATTAAGCAAGATGCATTGAAATAAATATTGCATGGGATGAATTTATATATGCTGATTACATTTTATCATTTTTGTAGACGACCAATATAAATATCATTAGTTTCAATTTACTGTTTGAGAGGACAAATTACAAAATATTATTATATCAAAAAACGTTTGTCTGACATTTTTATGATCAGTTCATTTAATTAATGATGTGTTTATTAAGCTTCTATTTTGTAAATATTCAGAGATACAAAACAATTTTCATTCGGATTCAGTTCTGGATTCATTGCCCAAATCTTCATCAGGAGTTGATTTTTCAAGAACTTCGGTTACTATTTCTATAGACAAAATATTTTAATCAAATAACTATAAAAAAAAATAGTAATTTTGCTAATACTGAATGATTCAGTTACCCGAAACATGTTCCATTGATGTATTTACAGTTGTGAATGTCTCATTTGGATCAAATTTGAATGATAGTGAACATTTGTAGTATTCTTCGTCCATTTTATAATTTTTTTAAAAATTAATTTATAAATTCAAAATATATGAAAACAATTGAATTGTCATGATGACATAAGGGTCACTTAAATGCACCGATTCAAAATTAATAAATTGAGAATTGTATCAGTATTTAAAAGTTGGATTGATATGAATATTTAGATTGAAAAAAAACACTAATTTACTATTCAAATATTTGTTTCCGTAAATGACTAAAGTTTCATGACATTGGAGTTAATTTCCAAATATTTTTACTGATTGACCGTCAATTTCTCATCATCATCAATATAATTTTAAGCGGATTCAGATTTTATACGTACCAATTAGACTTTGTAAGATAATATTTTCTCGGCTCTTTCATAAATTGTAGCAACAACATCTGGAAAGAATTGTTGAAAATGCTTCCAATTGTTATAACATAAATATACGATTTCTACTTCAGTTTTTGCTCTAAATGAGAAGTAATGTGGAATTCCGCTGTATAAACCCTATAATAAAAATTAACAAAAATTGTATTAAATATAATTATAAAGAGACAATTAAGAGTAAAATTTATAATCCTTAAATCAAAATTTGAGTTGTACAAATATTATGATAATATTAAAATAATTAATTCACCTGAACCACTCCAAATGTGTCCCAGGTTCCCAAAACATCATGTATTGTTTCAGACATATCTTGATGAATTGTTAGAACTTCAATTTCGCCCAAATGAATAAAATACATGCAAAGATCTGCATCGCCACTTTGAACAACGTAATTAGTCGGATAAAAAATGTATCTATTTAGATGAGCACAGAGCTAAAAATAATAATAATAATATATTATTGATGTGCAATGGTTAATAATTTAAATCCTACATTGCTTGAATTTTAATTTACCTGCTTTATAAAATCCATGGAGCATTTCTCGAACACGTAGGAATTTTGAATATGAATCCCATACATTTCATACATCAAATCACATTTCAGACATAAAGGTAAATCATTGTACAATGAAGGCATTTGCCTGCCCTTGTCTTTAATCCACAATCGTCGTACATAGTTCCACATTTTCTTCTGCTTAACTGCACTCAAATTATTATTAGTCATATAATGCTTCAATTCCACGACAGTTCTAGTGTAATTAACTTGCTCCAAAGAATACAAATTCTGAACATATGATATTTCACCAATAAGAGTACCAACAAAAATCTTAGTTGTCACCACAAACATTACAGACAATAACAGTTCCACGGGTATCATAGGCTTGATGTCTCCATGACCAGTCATAGTCATAATGTTGGTCATATGATATAAAGAATGAACGTAGTTTGCAAATGGATGTTCTTCTTTGGCCAAACCTCTTTCTTCACCCCAAAAACCTCGTTTGCATTTTGAACCCATGCAAGGAATGTAAAACCAAAAACAAGCAAAAATGTGCATCAATAAAGTGAACCATACAAGTAACCAACTAAGTTTTAGCAGAAAACTAGCACTTGATAACATTCTTGAATGCACGTTATAAAATTGTATAATGTACACAATCCGAATTAGATGATGCAATCGAAGATATACAAAAAGATCAAGCCCAAAAGGTCCAGGTACTAGCAACGCAAAATAACACAAAGGCAAATTAGCTGCCACATCAATAAGACGTTCTTTGTAATCAGTAAGATACCTCATACGGATAAGTTTAACATCAAGAACGTAATCTCCTAATTTGTTGACATAGGCCATTTGTAAATCTAGTAAAATCTTCAAAATAAATACGAGATCTATGCATATGCTTGGAAGTATATATATTAGAGACAGATCGTGGAAAAAAAATTGATAAGTTATCAGAATTGTGCTAGCATATGATGCTATTAATACCAATGCACTATGAATCTGACATAATATAGAATCTGGTATCAGAGCTATGCGGAAACATTTTCGAGGATTCAGCACGACGTTCCATTTTGGCATACTTTCCATAGTTACAACAGTATTCAAGGTAACTTGAGTACTCCCAGTAATATCAGTATTAGTGGTGAATTTAGAACACAAGCTGACCCTTGTTGCGTCATCGTCAATTATCACTTTAGGCAAAATATAATCCACATCTTTCTTTAACTCGTTATGGATCTTATGCATAATTTTCGGGTAATCTTTAAGAATATTATAAAATATGTCATATTCAATCACCAATACGTCTAAATTATGCAAAGCTTCTATGGTAACAGAACTGGGCTTGGAAGCAAGTGCATTAATTCGACCAAATATTGCACCAGGACCAATTATACAAATCGGCTCATCATTACTATTTTTAACTTGTACTTTACCCCGATGTAGTATGTATATATTGCGAGTAATATAGTTACAACGAACAATCTCTTCTCCTTTAACATAATGCCTGTTTGCTAAATGCAAGGCAATAATTCGGAAAAATGATTTTTCTACCAATGAAAACAAAGGTACAATTTGTAAAGTTTCCTCGAACATACTATGCACAGCATCTTCCATTAGCGTGGTATGTATATCATTCAGGACCTCCATAGGTTCAATTCCTCCAGTTCTTTTGTATCGTTGTAAAAAGTGCTTATGTATCAATTTTCGTAGATCCGGTGAAACATTTTGACGTTTCATGAAACTTGTTATATTGCACAGTTTTTCTTGAAATGTTACTAAAGTACGATGTTGAGTGGAAATGCTACTGGCGATGTAAGCGCATGCAAAGGCAATCAGAAGTTGGCCCACAAGAATGCTAAGAATGCAATGCATTATATGAACAGGTTTATGCGGAGTAATATCACCAAATCCGTAGCCTATTATTTGGGAACTTGTCCAATAAAAAGCCGTCAAGTAAACTTCTAAAGCTTCAGTTTGATTGGCAAAAACGGATCGGACATGCCAAGAACCTTCCAGACATTTCATATGTATCTCATCTGCACGTTTTAAATAAGGTTGACAAGTGGTATTCACAAATATACATGACCAAATATTGCTAGCAACTAATGTAATTACGATAAATTCAATAATGATATAAATTCTATCAGATTTTAATATATCACTTAATAGGTACGACATCGCCCCGTGAATTCTGTAAACTTGTCCAATTCGTATAAGACGAATCATGTTCAACCACCATTCGACTTCCTTATAATCATCTAAAGGAAGAGCACGATTTATTTTATTTATTGGAATACATAATATGATGTCTAGAATAAATAGCGTAGATACATATCTTTTAGCTGTTTTCATGGGATGTATTATGAGCTGGCCTTGTTTACCATAGTATCCAATAAACATGCTTACGTACAAATCAATATAAGCTATCGCATCCGATACAATTATTATTAAGTTAACAAAGTTATTCGTATATGGTGTAATTGTAATATCAAATGGCAACAACATTGCAATGCAAAAAGCTGCCAATATCCTGAAGAAACACCATATCTTCAATAATAGACCTTGCGGTGTGATGCAAATAGGCAATAAAATATACTTAAATATATTGTTATCACCTTCAAAACCTTTATTATAATTTTCATGCCTTCGACGGCAATATTTCTTTACATTTATCAGAGAATTAGCAAAGAGATTCTTTATTCGCATAATGTTACTATTGACGATCTTTGCTTTGGATAATACTTGAGATTCTTTTTTATACGTTTTATAAGTTTTTGCCAAAATGTTATCAAATGAAAGCTGTTCATGCTCTAAGTATTTTGGAAACATATCAGTGGCTTTAAAAAATATGTAGCTGCTGATGCTAAGAATTTTACAATGTGTCAATGTTCTTACCGTTAAAATACTTGGATGTCCGTACAACAAGCACTCGACACAAAAGTGGGCTCCAGGAT
The DNA here is from genome assembly GCF_003426905.1 of Ctenocephalides felis. Classification (NCBI taxonomy): domain Eukaryota; kingdom Metazoa; phylum Arthropoda; class Insecta; order Siphonaptera; family Pulicidae; genus Ctenocephalides; species Ctenocephalides felis. The sequence goes on along the minus strand of NW_020539724.1, from coordinate 3,989,983 downwards.
GTAAAGTTCTTATAGCAGTATTATTTTCAATAATCTCACAATAACCTTGATGAATAATATATAGTTGGCGATTTACAAGTCCTGCATAAACGACATACTCGCCTGGTGGAAGTGTATCCATTCTTGATCCTGATGCCAATGTAGCGATAAAATCATCGTTTGTAGAACTAAACAGCGGAACTTTTTTTAAAGTTTTTTTCCTTTCTGCTGCTAGTACATCTTGTCTCATAAAAGATACTGCTTTTTGCAATAATTGATGCTTTTGAGCGGTTCTAAATCCTCCACTATGATACCATTGTAGTACGTAACAGGCTAGAAGCCGATTTTTCACCGCGTTTGTGACATCACTTTGGGAAACATATCTTAGAAGCATATTAAATCGTTCTTTGAAAGCTGACTGTAACTGGAATCTAAACGTTATAAATTCTGATAGATCTGAAATGCAGTAATTGAATAGTATTATGCCTAACAGTCTAGCAATCCAAATGAAAATAGTATCTATTATATCAGTTGGATAAAGGTCTCCATAACCAGCACCTGATACCGTGCTAAATCCAAAATAAATAGACATAATTTCTTTATGTTTAACAAAAGAAACCCCCATATGATTTGTGACTTCCATAATCTGTTGTTGTACATACCAAGAAGTTTTTCGACATGGTAAAGCGAAACAGGATTCTATGTATAAAATTACTCCCATCCAGTAAGAAAGCAGAAGCAAGAAAAGAGTATATTTGCAAATGCGTATTATAAATATTCTTCCAAAGAAATTATTCTCCATGTCTGTAAAATATTTCCACATTTTCCAAACTTTGACGAATCTGTTAAATTTGAGATAGTAATAAATTTGATAATTATGCCGGTAATCTTCGATGAAAGACGAAAACTGTTCAATCGGCATAACCGATATAAAATCCAAGTAGAACGGCAATCTATTCAATCTATAGTGATAAATGGCTTTGAATGTTATCACATTTTTGTTTTTATGAATAATAGCCGTAGTCAATAATACATAGATATCAATATAATAAATGATATCAGTCAATGCTAAGTAAACTTGAAACCAATTAGGATATGATCTATCAAAAGCAACATAATAAGGGTATACTATTGATAACAACAATATTGTACAAAAGACAATTGTGCGCCATAGAGAATCTAATTTTGTGCGTGGGTTGATTATGAATGGGTACGATGGGTTTGGAATGCATATGAGATCTTTTTCGGGAATGATGGTATCACTTTGGTAAATATTGTAGAGACCAAGAATATACTTGAGCGTCAATTCATTGTCATGCGCCTTGAGAAGAGTGTTGAAGTCCGATACTAGAAAAAAATAGATATATATATATATATATATATATATATATATTGCATAAATAATCTTACCTGGTTTGGCTTTAAGCAGCTTTTTTATCTGTTTGATAGCAGTAATTTCTGTTTCTTGGGTCACAAAAAGATTAAAAATGTTTTTCTTCTTTGGCCGATATATATCTTTTTTATGCGCCCTTTCAATCCGATCTTGAATATTCAACCTAATTCTCTTCTGTATTTCCGGATACTCCTTAACAGCTCTAAAAAAGTCCAACTTGTGCAAGGTCAACACCTCTAAATAAGTGGCAGCTCTTATAGAAGATTTTGCAGGCAAGGTGTACACCATTCCAATTTCACTTATACAAGTCCCATAATCAAACGAAATGATTGGACTTTCATTGTCTTCATCTGACAAAATGTGGACAACTCCGGAAAGAATTATGATCATCATGTATTTGGCAACGTGCTGGTGGCTGAGAATGTCTCCTGGTAGATAAAATACTGGCTTCATACTCATAGATAATTTACGAAGAAAATAGTCTGGCAAAAATCGAAATAGTAAAGTGGATTTAAAAGGTCCCATGCACATGTCGTGAAAGAGTTCCATACGTAATGATATGGGTAACAGATCTATGCTTGGAACTCGCTTTATTCCTTTTTTATAATGCCACAGTTCGATATAATACCTAGTGAATAGAATTATAAACTAAATATTTATGCAAATAGAAATAGAAATATTTTAAATGATTTTTTTTTTAATTTTTCATTCACCTTATAACCTTGTTCTTGACTTTTTCTTCGCAATTGATATCCGTCAAATAATCCCTGATGGCAATGAGGTCCGCCCTATACAACTCCAGTCGTTCTGCATCGTTCACCATCACCGATGATAGAGTTCCAATAAAGTATAAAACAGCAAAGCAAAATCCAGCTATCATCACAAATGAAGTAACAGCCAATTCTATCACAGTTACTGCAGTAACATCCCCTAAACCCAAACCAGTTACCAACATCACTGAAAAGTGGACTGAGTAAATGTACATGTCAATAGCTGTCGGGTTTTCATTTTTTCTGTACTGTTCCAAGGTATGAAACCAGCATCCTTGTGGGGAAGATATTTCATTTTTTGCAATTGCATATAATACGACTCCTACAGTATGGACGAATATGGTCAAATAGAGAATATAGGGCACTAAGAGGTTCACCCATCTATTAACTCCTATATCTTGAGATTGTTCAATAAAGTATATGGGCAGATAATAAATTTGTAGAACGGCGATGTAATTCATTTCCCATATAATGCTTATGCTTTTGAATAAGCAGATTACTGGTAATAGTAAGGCAGAACAAAGTATTCCATCAATCACTAGGCGAATGAAAGATTTTGGTTTAACGCCAGTTCGAATTTGTACTTCTTTCCAATTATATATTGTCATTGATAGGCACCAATTGAAGAGAAATATTAGATCACAGAAAGGCAGATGTAGAGTACATTAGATCCAGCATCTGAAATAAATAAAATATAAGATATTAGTCATGTACTAATCATCTACTAATCATATCTATTTAAGATTATACCACTAATCACAAAATGTTCGTTATATTTTTATCATTAACCAAATCTTTGTCAAAGTATTAAATACATATATAAGTATGTATAAACGATTCCTTTTACCACTGTACTAATCTTCTTATCTCCTGGCTCCTTTAAGGGCAATCAAACTCTTAGCAACGTCTTTGCAACCGGGTTCCTGGCCATTTTCTTGTGTGAGTAAATGTGGGTGGGAAAGGTAATAGTGGGGTAGTTGATCAGCATTATATTCAAAATAGGAATTTAGCATTTTATTTGGTTTAAAAAATTGAATATTATATTATTAATAATTGAAATGATTTTCCTAACATTTTTTTTGGTTTAAGAACAATAGGCTTGAAAATGTAAAACTAATGTATTTGAATAAATAATCTTATTTTCTCTCTATATATAAAATTAAGATGAAATGTAAATATACGCTTGTAAAAATAAGTGTTCAAAAAATTTGACTGAAAGTGCACAATTTTTTTTACTCCTGGTACCATTACTTGGATTTTGGGTGCTACAATATAACACTTGAGTGTATTTATATATTATTCAAGTATTAGAAAAATAATTTTCTACTAGCCGTCGCATTAAATTGGGAAAGGAAAAGTGATTACTATCGTTACACAGATCTTCTTCCCATAAAACCTCTAGGTTCGAGAAAATGTAAAGATGAATGAATCGTTATTGGGAAACCAGAAGATGTATAAAGGCCCGGGACGTCCTAACCTTTCCTTCGTTATCTCATTATGCTTTATTACAGCCCATGAATTAATACGGTTTAATTACGAGAGTTATTAATGTAGATATTGTATTCGAGATTCGGAAGATATTGTAATCATTATTTTGCTTTGGATTATAAACGAACAAAAAATTACTTCGTTATTTTTGTTAAAAGGTCCGACCGAGATCTGAAGGAATTTTTGATCACGCAAAGAAAAAACTGGGTCAGTAAGGTGAAAGAAGTTGTTAAAACTCAGGTGGAAATATAATACTTGTTCATCATCAGCTCAAGTTACTAGCTCATTATTTAGCACAATTAACTTTGATCGATATTACAACGCAATTAATTTCAGAGTGTTAAAATTATATTATTTGCAATTTCAATAAACTTACCCTGAGTGGTAAAAACGATGCTTGTGACACTGAAGAAATTAACCGTGATGCACATGATGACGAAAATGTTCCACAAAATTGTTTTTTGTAGGCTTAAAATTGCGAACTTAATTGAGGTCCAAGTTATTCTGGGTCTTTGAACGGTATTGCCTGCTATAAAACATGTTTCAGCTGACAAACGATCGTCTCGGGTTGCCATGATTGATGTCCAACCCTGAAAAACGATAATTAATAAAATCTATAGATCGTCATTAATTAATTATATTCATAGAACAGTCTAGTTGTATGATTATTATAAAGTTTAACTTTAAATATATTTTAAGATTTAAAAATTTGCACTAGTACCCAAAATATATAAGGATTTAAGGTCTGTAGATAAAAAGGTCCACCACCGATATCTCAAAAACAAATATAGTTAGGAGCTTTTTAACAACACAATTTGAATGTTGAGGGTAAAAGATGTATCACCAATCATCACCAACTCTGCTGATAAATATTTTAGATAAAATACCAGATCAAGGTTATATACAGTGTTATTTCTGTAAATAATGTACCCATGAAATTCATATTTTGCATTGGTTGATTAATTTACCTATTATTTCGTAAAATCCCTTTGAAATTAAAAATAATATATTGAACCTATTTGCCCCTTAGTCGTTCCATGTTACCCCGTTTATGGGGTAAAAAGGACCAGGTAAACATTTTTTGGAAAGCAGCAAAAAACAAATTTCTAGAATGATTTCTAGATAGAATGAACATAGTCAGAAAGTTGCTCAAAGTCAACTATCTGACTATGGTCAAGTTGGACTTTTGTGCCCCGCTTTACGCTATATATTTCTAAATTTGTGTGTGTGTTTGTGAATACAATATGATTAAATATAAATTTTTTATTATAAATGCATGAGTAAATAATTTAGCTCACCTTTTTCCCATACTGTTTTCGTATAGCAACAGGAATCCGAAATGGCATTTGCGAATGATCCTGTTTCGCGTGCGGAGAAGATATTTCATATGATGTAAATTTCTTCTTGGAAGACATTTCGGGTAATGGTTTGTTGTCAGCTTTCCTTAATCTATGTTATGTGTCGTAGGAATTTAGTTTCATAAATAAAAAATAGCGGCTAAAATATTATGACTGACGTTCAAGTATAAATGCCAAAACAAAAGCAAGTTATAAATTGCTCACAAAAAATCACTTAATTAATCATGCAAATATGTATTCCAATACCAATTGGACAACCATAAGGGTCATTAGACCAAAAAATACTATTAGGATCAATGTAATTGGCAAGGTATTTGTCTAAAATTTTGTTCAGAAATTTCTTCAGCAAATGCTCGTCCTTTATCACATTTATTTAATTATACAATGTAAATATAAATGGTTTGTGTATATTATAATTCCTTCCTAACAACTCTTTGTTCAAAATATTCGAGCACGTGAAATACAATATTACACATTCCGCTTGATATTAATCCAGAGTGTACTATGCTGCTTCATATGGACCACATTTCACAAATCTCTCTTGTAATGTTTTATTAATGTAGATAAATTACATAGTAACAGATATTACTTCGCAATATTATGAAATTACATGCTGTAAGTAAATATATACCCCACATCACAGTATAGTATAATATTTAATTCAAATTTAATAAATATATTTTGAGATAGTTAAATTCATCTATTCATTGCAGTCTACTTTTCAAATCTTAATATTTTTATTATTAAATCATTACTTGTAAGCCTGTAATATTTTAAAATGTTCGGCTTGACTATCTACTCTATCACCATGCAAGGTTCATCAAAATCCCAGAAGAGTAAACCTGAGGTTCTCCTTGTGAGAGATTTTTTTAAATTTTGTAATCATTTTTATTTACGATTTTTAAAATATTTTTTCTAAATTTCTTTCGACAAACGCAAGGATATTCAAATCAAATAATCACGTATAAAATATTGAAATTTTTAATTTAAAACTAATACAAATGACTGATTTTCAATGTAAATCAATATTTGTATTTATTTATTTATCAAAGGTATTTTCCTCGCTGGAGATTAAAATTATTGCATATTTTATATCTATATATAAAATGAATCCATATTAAAATAACGCAGTGTTCCGAAGGTAACAAAAAAACTTCAATTGAAGTTCTTTAATTAAATTTTCTCTCTCTAAGTCTCAAGTATTTCGCAATTCAATTTTGGTCTTAAAACCGCCGAATATGAAGAACAAATATAAACTTGACAAAATAATTATGGTAAGAACAATATTTCTCGAAGTTGGTGGGATGGTCCTCTAAGTTAATTTAGGCAAAACGTCATTAGCAAGAAAACAAACTTTGCTTATATCGAGTTGTACTGGCACTACATAAATCTTGAAGTGGGTTGTGAGGAATTTGGGGGTAATAAATATTCGTCCTAAACCGAGAAACACGAATAAAATTTATATTATACATGCACACACATACTCATACATATATATGTATATATACATACATGTATACATATATAAATAATGTGAAAACCAAATAATTTATACAGAAACAAATAACGCATGTCTAACAAACAACTATCTGCCTATGTTCAGTAAAACTCCTACCTAATTCGACATTGTAGACAAGTATTTTTTGCTGTTTTCCAAAAAATTGTCACCTTGTCCTTTTTACCTCATAGACGGGGTAAAATAGGACGACCAGGAAGCACCAGGTTTAATTTTTTGAGAGAACTAAGCGTCCAATTTAAATGATTAAAATAACTTTCAGCTTGTTTTAACAAAATAATTGATTTTGGAAAAAAAATGTATCATTTTTTTTGTATATCGAAAATAATTCAGATTTTATTTTTAATTCTGACTATAGTTCTAATATACTTTAAACAAATAATTTCAACTTTGCAATTCTGTTTATGTAATTCTTATAAATATTAGACAATGTTACAATATTAATAATAATCTATTTGAAAACATTCAGTATTCTTCGAACATTTCGTTACGGTACGGGAAGTTCCAGCAATTTGCCTTAATGCACGATGCCATACACTCCACTAGTTTATCTTGCAAAAATACATTTTCTCGAACGTGTCACAACTCTAAATTCACAAAGCATTATACATTATAATAATAAGAGATTCAAATCTATAGAAACCACCATCTGAACGGGTGGTAAAGCTCCTGTTTCACCGTTTTCCACCCCTGTTTCGATTTTCCAGGGCGCTCGTCCCTGGATTCGCTCGCGGTCGTGAAAATTCGTGGAAATGGAAAGTGAAGTTCCCTAGCTGTTGCTTCTGACGATTTTCCGCACATTGGCTCAACGTGCGCTACGCTGAGCGGTCGTTCCCGGGTAATACGCTATCAGATCTCGCAGCGCATACACTTGTTGCATATGTTTAAGGAAAACTCATTTATATAATAAAAATTGTATAAAAATATTTAATTTATTGCAAATTGCGGTTACAACAAGCTTAATTAGTATTGTTAATTGATTAATTAATATACTATAAGATAGTAATTAATAATAATTAATAACATTATGGTTTGAAGTTACATGTGGTGTTAATCCAGTGAGAGTACATAAATTTACAATAAAAATTAATTTAATATTAAAAACCAACCAATTTATTATTTTGCTCAAATAATCAAGTATAGTAATATTTTTTAAATTAGTGTAGTGACAAAAAACTTGAGGACTAAAATCAGGTAGCAAAAGTCTGCGTTGTCAACTAAAATTGATCAACTATTATTGCAGTTGTGTCTAGAAAAGTTTAAACCAATTTCAAATAGTGAAAACACATAAGTCCTTTACCCCCGTCAAAGTTTTCTTCCTATTGTGTGCAATAAACTTTACTTTTATTCTTCTCAACCTTACCATGGAGGTGAACAGCCCCGGGTCAACGTACGCGAGTCGACAATCATCCCCAAAACCTATAACCCCTCGTAGCCCTAGACACTTTGTGTTTCCACAAAAAGCCCCAAAGAGCCCAGGCATTGGCCCCAAGTCTCCCAAAAGCCCCAATTGTAATGGCATTACACACAGTGCTTCGCATTGCGGAATTGAGAGAATAGGAAATCGTTCTCCGAAATCGCCGATTAGATTTGACTTCGAGAAACCAGCTTATAATGAATCGCCGAAATCGCCTCAGTGTGTGTTGAAGCATTCTTCGTCCAGAAATTCTATGACACCCAAAACACACATAACGACAAATCCGGGCTACCAAATTATGAACAGTGAGGATTTGATTGCTGCTAAAATTAGGAATAGAGTCACTCGTATGAGTTCTGGAAGTACTTCAGTGTATTCTGATATTACATTCACGGAATCTAATTCTGGATCCAATATGGGCAGTTTTAGAAGATGTAGGAAGTCTACGAGTGATTTGACAGATTTTGCTGAAACTACTACGTCCATCCAAAGTAGCGAGGGACGACCTAGGAAACGTAGAGGAAGTAGTAAAGGTGGTTTGGCATATTTGGCTAATAGAAGAAATTCCAGAGATTCAGCAAAAAGTCATAATGGATCAACAACTTCCATATTTTCTAATGAAGATGTTGGCCCCCTGGCTTTCCAGAAGTCCGAAAGAGGAAGGCAACGGAGAACATCCAACTTTTTAGAATTACCAGGTAAGAAACCAAACATTTGCTAATTCTAAAATCCGTCAAAATATACAATTTCGTACAATATTTCGAAGCGTATCGTATTATGTTTGTATGAAACAGTTCCATCTTCTCATATTTGTATTATATAAGAGAGAACAATATTTACCTTTAATCTACAACAGGAACAAGAAAATATAAACATGGGGGAGAATTATAAGTATATATCTGAAAGGAAAAAAACTTCATATTGATGAAGAAAAAAAATCTTAGGAAAAACTAGAGAAACTCAAAGAAATTTTTGAGCCATTATTAAAACTAGTAAAATGCACTACATTTTTGTATATATGATGTAATTTTATAATGAACCCTTAAAGGTTAGCAGATATAACGTTATCAAAGTAATATTATTTTTAAAACTTTTAATCCGCTATATCTTTCTTATGAAAATATGTTAAACTTTGGTGTTTGATATTATAATAAGGAAATAAAATTTTTAAGTTTATTATATAGAATATGATATGCACGTGCATTTAAGTTATTTATATTCATTCGGATATTTAAATTACATCAAAATTTAATTTTAATAATTATGTAATTTTAATATTAATTTATAATTATAAGTGCAAATTTAAATAATCAGGAAGGGGACAATTAAATAACAATGTGCAGCTAGTAGAATATCATTCTGAATAGAACCGTTTTCTATTCGAATAATTCATTTGCCAGAGAGGTGTAAAATTTGTAATATTATTGAATATTACTAGATATTGATACATATTACATAGAAATATTTCTATAGAAATAATTCAAAATATCAATGACTACATTTTAAATTAAAACTAAATTATCAATAACCAAGTAATGTTCTATTCAAAAAAATTGGAAAAAGTTAGTAAACTCTATCAAAATTATAACAGAGCAAATAAAAATGATACGAAGAAAATATTTGGCTCATGTCTAATTAAATGTCGAAATTTTATACAAAAAATATAGGCTCATTATTTGGACCTACAAAATAATAAATGATATTAAAGCCAAGGGCATATCGTTATTAAAACTTACAACTCTATTCATTTTAATCATCCTAAGGACGAACTTCTATAATTTATCTTTGCAAAGTTGAGATATCAAACAGTAGGTACCAGGTAAACGTAGATTAAAGTTAGCAGCAAGTAACATAATTGCTGCAAAATCTATATTTTACTGTGACAAAGCTCACATTACTCAATATAACTTCATCTCCAGAAATATTTCAATTATTTCCCGTTTTACAGTCCAATATTATTTGCCCGAAATATATTGTCTTTGCATTCCGCCGACTTGTCCGACTATAAAATTCCTGAATCGCTACTATGGCATTCTTCTACCTCAGGAAAAGAAAACTCTCATAATCCAAACGAGTAATAAATCCCCAAGAGTATTTTTGTGGGTTTTGTTAGCGTTGGTAAGGAATCGCCCGCATAAATTTGCATGATATTTTTATATCGCATATGCCTCGAAAATTTTATGTACTCGTTTACACAGATATGTATTAAAATATTTATTATACTTTTCACGATTTTTCTGAAGAAAACGTGAAAAACCGACGAGGAGGAAGATGAGTGGTTATATATTCCATGTTTATTATTCTTGTTATAATCAATGTTATTCTAATGTTAAAATATTTTTTGATGAAAATCATTATAATGCAAGAGTTATTAACTATTAATTATAAATTTCGGTAACATTATTAAAAATCAGTTAAGTACCCTTCTCAAATTATATTTCTGGATTAGGGTATAATATAGAGAGTCTATAGCCAATTCATCAGATGGGACATATGTCCCAAATTAAAAATTTGAACTACGTAATCAATAATGCGGATTTTTTCATCGCAACAAATACGTCACATATATGTAGCATCCGCCCAAATAAAATATAATCAAATTTAAATAGACAAAACTGAACGATGTAGAACTACATTGATGATATGACCACCTTAAGTACCTTACCTGCTGGAATAAAACTGTCTTTTAATCATTTTTTTTATTCTATATGTATATAGAAAAAAGCAATTTGCAAGATATCGAAACGACTACGTAATATCAACGTAACAAAATTGAATTTATACACAATGCTCAGAAAACGAATATGCCAGGAATGATATTGCAACGTATTCAAATGCAATTGAATATGCGGATAGCAAATGTAATGAAGCCAATACTGTTGTGGGTTATCGAGATGATATATTGAAAAGAAAATGAATTATATTATGGAATGAATATTAAGAAACTACGCAGTTTTTCAATAGAAATTGAAAAATATTAATAAAGTAAGTCGGATGATGAAATATTGAAAATGCAAATAATTTGATGAAGCAATAAGGGAAATCATCATTCGTTCGAGAACAGAAACATAATATAGAATTTATTACAAAACATAATTAAAACCATGACTGTCACTTTGGTAAGAACATTTTTTATAATTTCGTTCGAGCGTCCTTCCATTAATGGTAGGAAATATAAGGAATCTCGCCCGTAAAAAATAAGCTACGACATTACGGAACATTAGCCCCGTTAAAAATGATAGTAAAACGAATTGTAGCGTGTCACAAATGGCTACGCTCGCAAATATTACACAAATAAATGATTTTGTTCGGAGTCACGGTGACATAAATAAAGAGTAATAATTTTTATAACAAGACATGAAATACTCTACATTATATAGGGCCATTCGTAATATTAAAGGAAATATAAACGGGGGTAGTAGTCACAGGCGTTCTTCAATAGGATCTTGAACGATATTAGATATAAAATATGAAATTTTCTCCCCTGCCCATTCTCGTGAAACATTTGAATAACAAATATAAATGTCACTAATTGAACATACATGTTTCATGATATTCAAAATTGTAAAAAATTTATGCTTAATATTTGTAATTCATCCCCAAGAATGGGATTTTTAACCTTTTTCTCATCACAATATAATGGTTCTAAATCTGCGCATTGAAACTTGTCTTTTACCCAATCCTCCTCTGGTTTAATTAGAATTTTTTGATACCATTCATTAGCTTTGTAAACAGAGGTTTTAGAATCCAAAAATTATTATTTAAATTAAAATTCACCTTTAAGGGGTTTCACTGATATAATAACATAAGGTCAGAGGAGATTAAAAATATCTATAATTATTCATGAGGAAATGAAGACTACCCAGAATAAATAATGAGGCAAATACATCGCCAAACAACCCAAGTTGACATTTTGATTTTCATGCAAATTCTAAACGCATATATAAATTGTATGAGGATATAACTAAATTATTATATGTAGGGGTTTAAAGGACCGCGGGTATAAAGGTTCACTAGTGATATCACAAAAATAAGTGAAGTTATAAAATTTTTATAATAATATTCGAAAATAGAGGAAAACATATTTATAACCACCTGATGTTGAAAATCTATAGCAAAAGTATTTTCTTCCGTTAGATTTTTGGTTATTTAGTTTGTATATTTCCTAGAACGTTGTAAATTTACAAACCCAATCGAAAAGCTCTACTTCTATTTTGCAAAAGTTTGTTTTCAGCGTCCAAGGCAAATCACAAAGCCAGTAAACAACTTTGCATACTGTGTGTTTGACTTGTCTGAAAACTTTTGCGGGGATATATCAACCATTACCAGAGACTCTTTCATTTCATTATTTACTTATTGACAAAGATATCAGTAAACAAAACTTTTTTAGATTAAATTTCAAAAATAAAGTTGCATTAATGAATACTTGTGAAGAGCTTTGATTCTTTCAATGTGTAGGGTATGAAAGGAATTTATGAGTTGATAGCACTATTGATTTTTAGAAGCAACAGGTGTTTGTCTATAGATATAGATGATTTTATGAAATAAATATACAGCGTAATCGTATGTGAGAAAGCAAATTTATATACTATTTTAATCACTCATAAATTAATATATTGATTTCTTAGCAATTAGTACATATGTCAGGAAGTTCATGTAGTCGTCTCCAGATAAGATGGAAATTATATATAGTTTGTAAATTAATTTGTAACGTTAATTGAATTAATTGATGCAGTGTTTATTCATTTATTTACATTATTAACTATCCGTAGGACATGTTATGGTAATCGCAAAAAAATTAAAATTAAAATGTTTGCATATATATATACGTTTCAAGCCCTTCTAAACATTTTGAGCTACCTAATTTATTAATGTATTATGTATGGATATAAAATCTAGGGCAAGTTATCATAATCCCAATAAAATTGATATTAAAATTTTTGTATATATCCACATTTCAAGCCCTTTAGAACATTTTGACATGCCTTGTGTATGTCTATGTATGTATGTGCGTATACAAAGTTTCATCGATGACTTCAAAAGTATGAATTAACCGATTGGAATGATTCAAAAAAACTTATAATTTCTATTCATCGATCAATTTTTCTTAATTACTTTATTTTTTTGGTGTTCAATTTCTCTTTAAACCTAATTAATCAATCCTTTATCAATCTTCTCATTGCAAAGTTTGTTCAGATAACTCATTGGAATCCGGTATCGGATGCCCTACGGCATTTGCTAGCATTTAATTCCCTTGTGATATGTTGTCGATATAATTGTGCATTTGACATCATGTGTCCTGTTTGACAAATGTCGTTTATTGACATTTCAAATACCGCGGAAACTACATACAAGGTAAAACCTGCAAGTGCACAACCAGGAAGCAAATATAACTAGGCAATCGAGTTTATTTTTATAAAAAATATTGGAAAATCGATTGAACTTTTTTAAAAGTGCGGTTGACATTGTGGGCGATATTAGAGCTTTTGAAAAATACTAGAGATTTACTTTTTCTCGTAGCAACATTGGTTTTATTAACGTTATTGAAAATTGTGGAGCGCTTATCGTAAGTGCTCGTAAAATGAGTTTGCTCCCGTCCAGATTGTGTCTTTCAAAGTGAACAAGTTTTGTAATAAAACGTCTAATATCTGCAGGACCGCATTTAAAAGATATTTTAGCTATTTATATAATAAAATACTATATAATATTGCAAAGAATTAACAAATGCTTCTAGCAATGACCTGTTGGTCTAGTCTTAGTAGTTTTGGGCTTGGTCCTTTATTTACGATGTCAGGTCTTTCCTATTCTGCCACAATTTATTTCTCTGTCTTTTAGTACGAAGTTAATCTTTTTTTGCCGAAGAAAGCAATAAATTTAACCTTGACACAGCATCCACAGTTGTTTTATTTACCATCAAAAGATCACTAAATCAAAGCAACACCGTTGCGTCAGCAATATTCGACAAGTTTTCCGGGAAAACGATACTGAAACTCGGAAACTAATAGTGGAATGGGTTTCGATATACTTTCATGATAGGGATGTCAGAATCTTATCGATAAATGATAAATATTGGAAAAAATCTAGAGTTTATCATTAGAAAAATTACATTTACTTTAAAATTTATATATATTTAAAATTATAGAAAAGGGAAATTTAAAATGATTTTCAATCGATATGCAATTCCATTGATAATTTAGACCAAGAAGAATGAAGTAGATTTTTCTGTCCAATGCAATCATTGGATATCATCAAAAGATTCAGAAAATAATAGAACCATGAGGGTCCTCTTATTTATTTTGATTAAAGAGTTTGTAATAAAATAAATCATCTATTATTATTCTAAAACAATTTATCTATCGACATCTCTAATCCGTATCCAGAGTATCTTTCGAACAACATAGTTTCATGCTCTATTTGCCGGAGGAATCTCCGGAGAAATAGATATCTGACCTAGAAATAATGCGACCTTCGTGACCTCCATCGCTAAGGATATTACACGATGAGTTTCGCAGGAGAAAAGATGTATGCTCCCATTGGGAAATGTTTTCCCGCACCTGTTACACGATACACAGGTTATAAGGGATGACAGGGGAGGACAACGTATAGAAAAACAACTTGAAAGGGCAATTAATATGCTAAATAATATTTAGCGTATTAATTCTTTTTCAGGTTGCTATTTCTAAATGTTGTCCTCCACTGTCATCCAAATATTAATAAAAATTCGAGAAATTGTTTAGTTAAGCTCTGTATTCATAAAATGTTTTTATTAAAAGTTCACAACTGGTAACAACTTTAAGACAATAGTAATTTTGTGCTCAAAGCTCTATCTAAAATTTGGATTTGAATGTGTAAATTGAAATATATGTAAATATATACACATATCTTCATTTTTACAAAACATTTCAATATACGTATGTTCTTGTCACCATCAATGCTGATATAAATTGAAGTAAATCATTTTAAGACATCACAAATATATAGCACAGGTTAATTATTTTTTTCTAATTTGAACTAATTATTAAATGGACGTAATGCAACAAAATCAGGTAAATCAAAGTGTTTTATAGGCATTAAAATTTAAAAAAAATATCATTCCCAGTTTAATATGAAACACATCTGCAAAACCTATCATTTTACAATCATTTTACTATCAATTACAATCCGCACGTGAATATAAACTTTTTCATATTGAGACAATAAATCACCAATATTTCCAATATATCCCGCTAAAAATGCCTGTGAATGACAGGTTTCATAATACAATTTATTTTATCATTTATGTATTTTTATTTCTTTATTTTTTAATATAAATATCACTCCTGGTTTGATCTTCAAACCATCCCTAAATGTCAAAGTATCATATTTTTCAAGGAAATATGATGTAGTAATTATAATATGTATTTCCAAAATATTCGTAAAGCACAATTGACCTTTGAATATATGATGTAAACAAGAAAATTCACTGAGTATTTTCTCAGAATATACTAAATATAATTGAATCAAATTTAGCATGAGTAAAGGATATTTACAAGTACTCTGGCAAAGTACCTAATTATCAAATTGAAATATAATCATTCGAGATGGAAATAAGCAAATATCTTGAGCAAAAATATCTTACATTAAATATATAATGAAATGCATTAAAATATTATCATCAATGGTATTTTCAGAAACGTAATTTTTATAAAAAAATAATAAAAGATTGTTTTTAATTGCTCGTTGCTATTGTGAAAGTAGTAGGAGCATCGATAACTATTGATATTTGACATTTTAATTTTCTTTAATAGAATTTAAAATATTGAAGCTAAAAATAGGGTAAATTTTGATTAGACAAATTTTATGTGACGGTTATAAAGCAGTGCTTTCTAAGCTGATGACTTTAATTTGTGTGTTCTGAAAAATATCTGTTTTTTTTGAAAATATAATTAAAAATTATTTCATGTTGGTATATATATATAGATATATACCTATAATAGTTTTCTACAAAACTATTTTACTCGCAATCAACCCTTGCAGGCCAGAACACGTGCAAATGATTACATAAACGGTGGTAGAAATAACCGTTGTCTGCAACTCGTAGATAGAACATGTTTTATTAAATTAAATTTTTTAATAAAAGAATTTGAAACGAGTTTTAAAAAATATTCTTGTACTATATATGTCAATAGAGTTCATTTCTCTGTACTATATAATATCTACTTGACCAAAAACGTCACCCATCCCGGGTAAAAATATCCACCATCATTCAAAAAAATCAAAATTTTTATAATGCTTTCTTATAACTCAATATAATAAAATACACGTGATATAATTTTGGGTAATTTTTAATATTACCAAGAATTACCAAGGGGGAGGATGGATTCAAAAATCTTTAAAAAATCGATCACGTGATTAATGGATGCCTCCAAAGAAGTAGACCTGGACCTAACGAGCTTTTTTCACAAGGTAAACCGTGTCTTTACGTAATTTTATAATAGTCATTAGGTGTGTGTATATAATCCTAGGTGAATAGAACTTTCGACAATATTTTTTCATTTAAAAACGATAATATTTCATCATCGTTTTTAGTTTATCCAGTGGCTGTCCAGAGCACGTGCAAACGATTGTCTGACCTCATATACTCGTAGCGGCAATAAGCGTTGCCCGCGGTTACTGTTCGGGCAAATATTGACGCTTCATTTGGAACTCTTAATGTCTCTACCGGGCTTTCTTGGCATTCAAACTGACATTGTATATACAATCACGGTATACAACTCTTTTTTCTCGAGTACACGTGGAAATCAAATAGAAGAAATCGTAGAAAGAAAATGTTATTTTAGTAAGAGAAAAGAAGTAAGAAAAAAGTAGTGTTATGACTAAACTTTCAAATTACTATACATACTTTTAAGAATCGGCGGCAACTATTTTTAATAATTAAAAATATGAAATGTGTATAGATAATGTCAAAAATAATTTTAGTTTATTATTCGATTATAAAGTTTTCATACACGTCGATTTTTCTCTCACAATTTTTCATTTTCTAAATGCAAAGCTGTGTATTTCAAAATCATGTTCCACGATTTTAATTTGGAACGCGGCACGATGTCGGATTATAAAGAATTTCCGAGATTAACTTCGAATAATAATACCCATTTGTGTGGGTATTAGAATCCCGACCTTTCATACCTTTTTGGACAGGAACAAATACATATTACTTAATACGATTCGAATCGGGTCCATTGACATATTAGATGAATCCCTGCAAGGTCGGAAGTAATATGTATTCATAATGCGGGATAAGATGTAAATTGACTTTTGTGAGACTTGAATAGAAAATGATATTTATTTTACATTATGATGTTTTATTTTTGATTCCTGATATGCATTAAAACATAATTAATATTCATAAATAATAAAACTAATATTTTATAATTACATTAAAATTCTTTGCATTTTTTTTGAATTTAAATAAAAAAAAATCTAAAATGTTTAGTAGATAATACAATAGAACACCAACGTTTTGTGATACAGGATACAGGAATATGTAATGAATTTAAATATGCAAAATTAATTAATTATTAATTAGTTAATAATAGTGTTTAGTATCGTGTTAATCATAAACTTATGTATGTACACATATAAAAATTAAATATAACTTTTCATCATATATTCATATCCAATGAAAACCATATAATTTTTCACCTGAATAAAAACCGCAATTCTGACCCAACGGCCCGGCTTTAATAATTTGATTAATTCCACAATTTATTATTTGTTCTGTTTGGGATTATCAATTTATAACACAAACCGCTTCATTTAAAATTCAATGAATTTCAATGGATTCTTCAAATCGAATATAGCGAGCAAATGGCAATTTTTAATCAGATTTCGAGTCAAATTGAATCGTTTGTACTAAAAGTAATCGTATTATGAAGGTGATTGCCAAATGACTAAATCTGCTGTATCTATTTGCATTTTTATTAGGATCGGTTCAAGCCGTCTGGTTCCATATGCCATAATCCCAAGTAAAGTGGTTAGTAATTGAATATAGAACAAACACAGACGCTATTTCGTATGAGATCAATTTCATACTAAGTAAATTTGAATATTTTACCCTTAAAAGTGCAGTTTTGGGGATAATTACTTTGTGACACCAGACACCACTTTTTATAAAATATTCGTATTTACATATTTATAGTGTAGGACAGAAATCATGCTCATGATTTATGAAAACATGTATTTTCCATGAAAATTCTTATATACTTTTTGGTGTGATTTATTTAGTATTTAATTTTATTATTTAATTACCAAAATATATATAAACAGTGTACACTATTCTAACAATCTAATATATAAAAATAAGTCGGGTTTTCCTTCCTGACGATATAACTCCAGAACGCACGAACCGATTTCGACGATTTTGCATTCGTTGGAAAGGTCTCGGACTCCGTGAGGTTTATGGCAATGAAAATTGAAGAAAGATTTCAACAGAAAAACGGAAAACACTTTTTCTTTTTTTACATACAGCGTCAACTTTGATACTTAGCATGTACTACAAACTAATATTTTTTGTTTGTCTGCTACTCATTTGTTTGACAGCTACTAATTGTTCTCTGCTCATAAGTTAAGTAAGAAAATATATCATTTAGCGGTCAAAAATGATCATTAGTCATTTACAAATGACACATTTATGTGATTTTTCACCGTACATTGGACTCAGTTAATTTTCCACCAAAAGATTATCCATCTGTGCGGTAATCTGTTAATGATTTTCAGAATATAATTCCGCTCATATTGCACAGAAAGGGGATACATGGATAATTTCGCATTCAAGTCCGCTTTTGTGGGTAATCATCAGATGAAGCAAACCTAATAATACTCTCCGTGAATTCGTGGATTCTGAGTTCCTAATTAGAAATAGTACAACCCAGCATATAGTTTTACCTATGTAGACGGAATTAGATGCAGGAAATGGGACATGACCCAGGGAAAAATAATTAGCTGGTTAATGGAAAAAATATTTATATCCACAATATGAGTATATATGTTCATAGTATTTCTAGGTCATACATATAGAGTAGAACGAAACACAAAGGTCCTATTTAAATTTGAGCAATCAAACAACTATCTGACTATGTTCAGTAAAACTCCCAGCTAATTCATAATTGTAGAAATGTTTTCAGACACTATTCCCAGACAAACCCCATAAATTTCAGTGTTCATATTACATTACATTAGCCGCGTTATATGTTTCGGTTTATTTAAAGCTATGGGGGTTTTCTTCAAACGATTTCACCCCGGCTGTAGACTACCCCGTAGCAACCAATTATGATCATGATGAGTCGCAAAATCTACCTAAAAGCGTACCTTGCATTCTACACACTCCTATATTAAAACGAAACCGAAATAAAGGAAAGAACAGGGTCATATGAAAACACAGGTAGGATATTAGACAAGAAATGAACATAATAAAATGCTTATTTCAAGGATAAAATACATAAAAGTATTAAAGGACATTCATTATTTTTGAATCCTTCTGTATTATATTATAGACTCATAAACATGATTACGACATTTTTTTAAATATTGAATTTAATTTAAATTTTGGACTTTTAAAAGTTTTGCTACTAATATTTTTTTAATATTGATTGAAGTAAACGATAAAACGTGTTTAAACCAGGATCTGCACAAATCATTCATTTTTTTAATATATAATGCAACTTAGACATCACACATAGTGACAACAACGTTTCAATATTATTTCTATTAAGTCAGAAGATTTTTGTATAATTTATTATATAGGTTTATACATTTATATAGGTTTATTCATTATATATTTTACTAATATTTATAATCAAACAACATTAATATTTAGTTTATTAAAATTTTTTCATTGAAAACACATGCTGTTTAATTGACCAAATTTTCCTTTATCTCTTCTGTAACTTTAATATCTATGATATTTTTTAAATTAAAATGTCATTCGTTCATATTTCCTCCAAAATATTAGTTTCAACATCTAATAAATGTCATGAAAACGTAGAAGATGAAAAATATATTTATGCATAAGTAGGTACTGCAAAAATTTCAGAAATGGAAAATATATATAATTCCTGGCGATATATATTGAAAAGAATTTAATAATAAACTTAAAGATATGAATTCATATTATTTTTTGCTTATTCAGAGATATGACTTTATATTAATAAAACCATTTCTCATCGCAAAAAATCTGTCACAAAAAATTTTATAAAATGAATTGGAGTTGATCAACGAATACTTTTAAAATATGACATGAAATATTAATGAAATTTTAGTTGTGCATGTTTATATAAAACGTATTTTTAATAAATGTAAAATACCACTCCTGAATTAAAAATACCATCGATAATCCAATATTTTATTGAAAAGCTCTTGCAATATAACATATTATATATTTATGTTCAATTCAAACACTTCACAAATCTGTTGCTGTACACCTACCTATTATTGAATTTATTGCCTTTTTTAAATTTAATATGTTTTCATCTGTGTTATTTTAGTTATAGATTTTATATTATTAATATTCCTAAAAGTTAAATTTTAGATTAAATAATTAGATGTTGAATAACTTTTGAAATTTCATAGGAAGTATCATTCTGATAAAAATACATAGAGCATACAACATATGTTTTACAAATTTTTATGTAATTTATTAATTCATGCGAAAAATTATAAAAAAAACAATATCCCAAGTTGTTTGAAAATTATGAGCTTTGAAGTAAAAGTTAGAGCTAGAGCTTTAAGCTGGAGCTTTGCACGAACTGTGACTATTTTTTCGGGTATTGTGGTTAATTTTTATTATTTTTGTTCATTAAACTGTAAAACCTTAATCGTTAATAACATTTCTTATACCAAAGTCAAAAATTATAATTCAATTACTTACAAACTTAAAAACGTAAAAGTGATGCAATTGAACTATTATTTTTGACTGTGGTCATTTTAAAAGTTTAAATAGACAAAAATAATAAAATTTAATAACATTTTTAGGATTGCAGTCAAAAATAATAATTCAACTGTAAATTTAAAATTTTCAAAACTGGTTTACTTTGAAAGCAGTTCTTTAAAAAAACTGAACAAAATTATGTCTTGTTCAAACTTCTATTAAAAGTTTTGATCATTTTTGCAAAATGGTGCAATACTTGTTAGTTTCAAATAAAGTAACCCACATTCATAGAATGTAATAATTTATATCAAAGAATTTGACGTTTATAAATTTTATAGAGTGTCTTCAAAATTAAGTTAATTGCATAGTATAAAATAAAGCTTGGTACATTTGTAAATAAAACTCTCATTTTATACCCTAATCCCTAATGCAATCAATTTAATGCACAACATTTGATTTTTGGGACTCAAAAGTGTTCGGAATTTCGTCCTTGGGGCCGTTATTTTATGGTCTGCGAGGAAATTCACCGTCGAAAGTTTAACAGAACCCGTGCGGAAATCAATTACCCTTCTGGCATTTTTTGTACCAAACCAATTTTTATTTTCGACGTCAGGGCGCGTTGCTGCCATTCGCACGTTCCTCTCGAAATAGAGAATAGATGCGCGAGGATTTCATTATTTTACTTTTTTGTAATTTAAAAATCGATTCGATGGTTTAAAACCGATTTGAACAGTTGATTTATCGTGGTGATGAAAATAAAATATTTAGGAAAAAAATTAAACTAAATTCTCGGGGATCTATTCTCTATTTCGAGAGGAACGTGCGAACGTGAGAATTCATGAAGATAAATGATGGTCAATATAATATTTTATGAATATGCAACAATTCAAGTCAGTTAGTAATCAATAGTATTATAGAGCAAATTTAATATGTTTTAATATATGTTTCAGTATATTAAGTTATCCTCTCATATATAAAGTGAAATTAAGTACCTGCGTAATTAAATTTCCATGCTTGCAAAATTTTTGTCACTTTTTTTGATATTGTAAATCATACTGAATATTGAGCTATTTTTCATCTTCCTAAAAATCAGTTTCCGATGCTCGAGGGATATTAATCATCTTGAAAGAAAATTGGATTTTGAATCTCTGCAACTTTTGCTATGATCATTTGTTCAAAAATATTGCAGAGAAATAAGGTCATTTTACATTTTAATAGATTGATTTATGTTACCTCTCATCTTTTACATACGTATCTCTTACAGATTCAAACGTAGACAATTCTCATCCATCACCTAGGTTTCCAAAGCCCTACATCATATCCCATAACCATACTAAGGAATATATTCTAAAGCATCCGTTATAATACCTCCGATACATGTAAAGATGTAAAGAATATTACATAATATTCATCTCTCGTATGACATTTTATGAGAATTGACAAGGCAACCTATGTCATACAGGATCCGAGAACGCAATTTTATTGAAAAGGAATATGGATAGAAAAAATCTAGAAATAGAAAGTTGATCTTGGACGAAAAAATTGTGGACTGCTGACCCATAAGTAAAATAAATAATATACTTTATTAAAAAAGTTAGGGGAGAGATTTTTTTTCCTTACTATCTCCCTCCATAATTCTTCATAATGACGTGCTCTGCATCCGCCCTAGTCGCTCCACCCAAGCAATTAAAAGCCGGCTTGTTTATAGTAATAATAGTTATTGTGTGCAATGCTGTAAACTTGTTCGAAAAAACATACTTCATGTTTAGGAGTTGTGACGACTGTCACTACAGTAAAACCTTCATAAGAAGCTTTAAAAATATCAAAATCGAATTTCACAGAAAAACTATATTATGTGAGTTGAGGTCAATAATCTACAAAGTATATTACCCGCAAAATTTGAATTCAAATTTCATAACTCTTCGTGCAGATAGTTTAGAATATCAGTTTATACATTCACAATTTTACAGTTTACTGTCAAGATGCTCGCGTAAATGTTTATCGACCAAGTCTTGGTATCGTATGTGGCAAGGTAATCCTCCTCGACTGTAACTCCCACAAGACGAAATCCTTACACCTTTTCCGAGGGCTCTCTTTATGTCTCTCAATATACGAGTGTACGTCAGGATCATTGTATTTCAGTGCCTAACTCAGACGTTGTGGGTGGCCGACACATCACGGAAAAAAATACAGAGAGCTGGGAGGTGGAAAAAGAAAATTTTTTTTGTTCGAATGTTAGTTGAACACCAAATTAGGGAAAGAGTATAAGTAAGTGAAATTTTGTGGAATATCTACTCAGATAAAATTTTTAGTTGTTTATTGCAGAAATGAAGTCAATAATGTTATAAAATTGGTTAGGAGGTAATTTTTTGCCTGACTATCTCCCTCCGTAGTTCTTGTCTACCCTTTTCCCATTTTTTGCACTCCACAATGGCGTGCTCAGCATCCGCCATAGTCGCTCCACCCAAGCAATAACAATTAAGAAACTTAATAAATTATTTTGTGAATTATCAAGCATCTGCTATAAGAAATTTCTGGCAAGATTACTTATACCATGTATGTAGTTTTTGATATTATTTGTTTATTTAAATTAATGGTAACATTTTTTACACAGCTAGAGAAGTTTTGTAGACTGCTCGTTAGGTAACGTAGACATAAAGATTCTATTTAGATAACTATTAATTAATTTCTGTGAACAATGCGCAAATCCATAAACTTGATACAGCAAGATTTTTGCAGAAACCGTTACAGAAAAGCTCTTTTTTGCTAATTCCAAAGAAATAGCTGAAAAATAATCACGTCTCGCAAACCTGATCGCAGCTCCTCCGTGTCGAGAGGTAAAGATAATAGCTTATAAAATTGTAAAATCGGTACAGACGTTTTTTTAAGGAACGTTTGAAATTTCAATATTGATATATTTTATAGTTTTTTAGGCTACCACCAATTCCAGCAGTATCATTTACCAACTTTACATCATACGACAGATTTTTGTAGTCATGCCAAATAGTATCCAAAGACTATTTTTTTAGTTTTTGAGTAAATTTGTCACCAGTTCTCCAAATAATATACATTTCGAATAATATATACCGCAGCAAAGCAATAAATGTGATGCTGTACTCCCGAGACGTATAAAACAATGTAATAAGTGCCAAAGGCAGTCTGAGAAATTCTATTGCCTTGTTCTCAATTCTTCACGTTTCATCATTAACTTGGATAACGAAAAGGATTTTTAGGATCTGATAGAAATTAGAAAATCTTCTTAGGATTTATTTTTAAAATTATGCTTCAAATCTACTTAGAGACTATCCTTCAACTACGAAAGTTGAATAAAGTTAGTTGATGTTGAAAATCTTGATAATTTTGATCGTTCTTAAGTAGCATTATGATTATGTAATAAAATAAAAATTCCATTGCTTCTACTGAAATAAAATTTTTAGTTCAGGTGAGTATTTATATTTGATGAATCATACTCTTATTCATAACTATTCGTCATGCAAAACTTACGTGGATTAACATAAGAAAATATGTAAATGGGTTTTATATCCAAGCTTGTTTGAATTGCATAATACATGCTACTCTTGTTCCATTAGATTTTAGGATTATCACATAAGTCATTTCCATCAGTTGTCGGTTTTCGATAAGCTCCCCTGTCTTGCCATAAACTAAATGGCATTATATCAAATGAAGTCTTTGAGGCCTTGCAAACTGATCGAAGTCCATTAAAATGTGCAAATAATGATAGTAAGGGCAAAAGGGACATTCAATCGGCTAAGATGATGTTAACCCTTGGGTTGGGTCTAAAACACTAGCCGAAGATTTACTATAAGTACTAAAGAACCACAATGGTAAAGGACTGAGGTCTGCAATTTGAGGAAACGTGGGATTACATATTAACTAATCTATATATATACATACACACATACATACATTTATATATATATATATATATATATATATAAATTGTAGCCTAAAACTATCAAAAACACTACTATTGTATATATTCATATTACATAAATAACTTCTCATGTCATCAATTTTTGGATAACTATAAAATGTTTGCTATCGATCTATGTTTGATGGTATTATTTATAATATTCAGTTATAAGCTTTTAGTAGCATCTATGAATAAAACACGTCTTCATTTATAAATTATAATATGCAATATATTATAATTATCAATTATTCCGTAGACGTGCTTTAACTAATTAATTCATATCACTCAACTTGATGCACGAATAAACACAAACATTTAATGCCGTTAAGTTAATTGCATTTGCGATGTTATAATTTTCCTATAATTGGTAATATTTTTAAAAGCCTTCATATTTCCGAGTTCAATTCATTATTGAACTATCATTACTTTATAAAACATTGTCTGTTTAATTAGTAGTTTTCGATACTGTGATGCAAAATTATCTGTAATAATTTTATTAACAATATTTATCATAATTGACTTAAATTAATTATTAACTTGTATTGTTTTTTTCTGTTATATTTAAATCATAAATTAGTAAAATGTTATACCTGTACATTTTTTATAACCTAATAAAAATGACTTTCATGCCCTAACCTTTACCAAACTAAGTGGTTTCTATTATATCAATCTAGATTTAAATTTTTTTTATATAAACAATAGTACTGGTGAATTATTGATGAAATATTTTGCCTAATATAAGGATGTCTAAAACTCCAAATTTATAAAAAATAATTTTGTACTTCTTTGAAAACTTACCCCAGAACCATACTGCTATTACGTAAATTTTAGTATTTTCATAATAATTTAATACGTCAGTCAGAAACATAAGATTATTAATATAATTATATGAATTTTATTACTAAATAGGGTATAATTGTAAATTGATCCAGTAATAGATTAGGTTTTAATTACAGGCTTCTAACTGAATTTGACGTACCTATAACTAGCAATCATCAATTATGTTAGTTTAATTAGTTTTGTTAAATATAAACTATCCGGAATTAAATGTAGAGTCAAAATAATGTGTGCATTCGATCTGCAATGTTATCTGATCTAAAACAGAGGTAATATATCACAATTGATATATTTGAATTAGGCCTGAAATAATATAGATTCACAAATAATTAAAATAACTAAACAGAATTTATTTTGGATCAATGGAAATGAACCTTGAATCTTGTTTATCAGACGAGATTAGAAACCATTAGCACATATATTTTGCACTCATTGGAGGATATATTTTAGTCATAAATACATACTAGAATTAAACAGTTTGAAATAAGTATTACAAAATTATGATTATAAATATGGATATTTACGCGACTATGCATTTAAAAAATCACGTGTTTCCAATTATTAAGATATAAATTATATTGATCGAGTCAATTATCATTTATCTATCGTTTCTCCGCGTGGGTTATTATGTATAATAATTTAATTGGCAAACTATTAACTCAGGTTTCCACCTGCTCGTGTTATTTGAATATGAGCTATGTAAATACACAACAAGATTCCAAGTTGTTGTTCTGGCAGAGAACATATTTCCCATGGAACATTGCCCAAGAAGACTGTTAATATTATCTAAACCACTCACTTGAAGTGGCGAAGGGGGCCAACGCTCCAAGAGCTTTTGATCTAGCAAACTTGGGGAAGACATTCAAAGTTTGGTGTAATATTAATTTATATTGTTATAGTCGAGACCACATTTATCATTTCTTGTAACTAAATAATAATTGAATCTAATTAACTTTATTTTTTACTTCAATTTATTTAATTACAAAATTACAAAATTTAGTCCAAGAGCTTTTGATTTCTATAAGCTATTTCAAGGCTTAAAAAGTTGGGTGTAATATTAATTTGAATTATTATAGTCGAGACCACATTTAGCATTTCTTGTAACTAAATGATAATTGAATTTAATTCACTTTAGATTTAATTTATTTATTTTGAAACTACAAAATCTAGTACAAGAGCTTTTTGATATTAGGAACTTCTGTAAGCTACTCTAAGGCATAAAAAGTTGGGGAGTATTTTTTATAATTAAATGCGTATTAAATTCAATTAACTATAGTTAATTGCATTTTTATAAAATACTTATAATTGAGCTTTTATAATTGAACAGTAAATTTTATGTGGTCTTTTACACCATAAACCCATTCATAGAAAATTTCATCAAAATCGTCATAGTTAAATCGTCAAATCAAAATTATACTAAAGCTTATTTATTTGTTTTAGTTTTTTAAATTTTCTATGATAGGGTTCATTGTCTAAAAGAGCACATAAAATTTACTGTTCATTTATAAAAGCTCAATCATAAGTATTTTATCAAAATGCAATAATAAAATAAATCGAAATGTCTACATATCGTCCCAAAGGTGCTAAATTTTAATTTTCTCAAATTATCAACTTGGTTCAAGGTAACTTTTACCTTGACTAACACCTTGTTAATGCATTTTTACTTACAGTAATTTAAAATTACTACAAAACAACCGAATATTCAAATTCCTTCATTGTACAATTTTATTTAGAAATATCACAAAATTGGTGTGAACATTTATTAAATAAACAATAAAATTTTACAGTCGCTGTTATAATGAAATAACGACTGTAAAATTAAATTCGATACGAAATTAATATTATGTACATGATAAAATACTTTATTGAACAATTTCATTGCTATTCATTAACAATATTCATCAAAATAAAATTTTCGATCAGTTTTTGTAGCTTTTGTTGCGATAATTTCATACTTTCATTGTTAACTCCGAAATACCTCGGCTTCTGTTTAATTATAACTCGGATGTCGAAATGAGAAAGGGTATTAAATTATTAATTTAAAATTTCTATTGTATAGAAAATATAATCGTGATGAAAACGTATCATGGAAACGATAATGTTGCAAAAATATATTTATATAAAGTAGATGACTTCTTCAAAAATTATTAACAATTTTATTTATTTTCTGTAATTATCAAAACATCAGTTTTATCAAATGATTTTAAATTTTAACAACATAGACAAATTTGAGGGATTAACTAAATCATTAATAATTAGAGCTTTACATTCTACTAAAATATCGGATAATTTATTAACCAAATAAATTGTGTTTTGTACAACCATAAATTAATTTATGTGATATACCACCTTTTTCACATTTATTTGAAAAAGTAATATTTTATTTTATAGAGATTTAATTAATAATTATATTTTTATTTTTATTCGCGAAATATTGAAATATTTAATTTCTGCTTGAATTCAATCTCAATACATTTTAAATTAGTTTTTAGATTTAATAATTTTCTTATGTATTTAAAATATTTTCTTTTATTTTCTGCCTCTAAAATATTTAAATCATGTTTTTCTTTATGCAAATTGCTTTGAAAACGTGTTAGTTCTAAATATAGCTTATTAATTCAAATGATTTTAAACCTCATAATGAGTAGAAATGGAAAAAATACAACACAGTAGCCATATCTGCACATGTCCCCAAGTTTGTACATAGAAAATGTAATGTCAAAGCTAATTAAAAACTAAATAGGCGAATACAAAGCATCACAAACACTACAGAACATTTCTACTGAATTATATTTTATGTACAAAGAAATCTACATAGTTCTACGTCCTGTTTAACTAAAAGTCTCCTCTGGGCGAAGACTGATGTTTGGTGACCCTAATTCACCAGAACATGTCTGACTGACAAATGCCTTCAGAGGTAAGAAGAGGTCTTAGATTTACTGGGTGTCTTGGGGTGATGCACTCACGAAAATTGCTATGGAAACACAATGACAGAGTATTTGCATAAAAAGATTCTGAGACGTTTGGAATTTATCTTATTAATATGCTTTCTGGCTCTATTCATAAAAACTGTAGCACCATAATAATGGAGGTGCAAAAATGAAAAAAAAACATAAGTGAAACAAACTTTGGACAAAAAAATTTGGACAAAAAAAATTATGAACTAAATATTTAATCATTTTTGCTGCAAAAATAAACAAATTAGTCATCAATATTGATCATTGTTTAAAATAATGTCCTTTGACTAAACATTTTTGTACATACTAGTACATTTGTACTAGTCATCAATTTTGATCATTGCTTGAAATAATATCCTTTGACTGAACATATTTTTGCATTCATTTTGTAGAACAACCATTTTCAATTCTTTATAGTTTATAGTATGCGTTTCAAGTCAAATAATTAAGATGACAAATTTTAATGTTCTTTGATTGTAACTTTGGTTAACCGTAAGATGTTTGCATTGTAGTTTTTTATAGATCGTTGTTTCAAATATCGTCTTTTCCGTAAACATATTTTAACGAAAACTGTTTTCAAGAAGAACATGTATGTATGTATTTGGAATCCAATATTTGAGATAATAGAATTTTATTACTTCCAATCGAAAATTACACACTACCCTTATTTTTTTGTAATTAACAATACATTTTGCAATGTGTATTTTCCCTCGGTTATATTTATTAATTCACTGCCTTCCATGATTTCATAAATCTGACAGTCCGACAGTTTCAACTTATTTTCAACACAAATATAATCTCGTATAACTATGTTTGACAAACAAAAAGTTGATCATACACAAGTTGCACAGGATACCGTACGTTTACATATAAACTACCTCACGATATGAAACTATACATTTGATTTGTTTCAGCGAATATTTGTGAATGGAACTATGTTACAGAAATTTTATATTCAATTAAGATGATAATGATAATATAGAATCGAAATCACTTCAAATAATTGTTAGATAAAATCTAAAGATCTGATCTCATAATCTCAAAGATATAGAACCTGATCTCATGATCTCAAAATGCTTTTGTCTATTATATTTATCTTTTTATTATATTTTTATACGTTATTAACATAGCTTAATTTGTTAACAATAAGTGCAAAACAATATATCATTTTATACTCAATTTTATTTTAATTATATTTTTATCATATCGTTTTTCTGCTTCATGATGAATATAATATAATATTTCTGTGTGGCATTACAAAGCCGAACAAAAGTACAGATGTAGCCCGCGATCGTCATCAAGTTGTTTTAAATGGTATATCGATTTTATAATCTCGCCGACGCTGTGGCATTTACAATAGCACCACGCTTCTACCACTGTGAAAGAGCCAGTCAATATATCGAAAAGTCTTCCAAAATAATAATTTTACCGAGATTTTATTATAACAATTCCCAAAAAGTTTTGTTGTTGAACTTACTTTGATAAGTTAAAATTTCAAGAAATGTTTTTATCGCAATAAGTCTTTTAAAGTTTCTAAAATTTAGAAATTAAATTTGCTGTTAATGCCGGTAAACTGTTACAGAAATATTTTATGATAAATCTCATATTCATTTATAATTATGATTTTCCACTTTTGTCTCCAAATAAGTTTACAATTTCATTTTAGTCTGTTTTATAAATATCTTTTTGGCACGAAACACTAAAGTACACGAGCTTAAATTTTTAAAAGCATTTACATTTTTATTTAGATTATTGATATTTATACTTATTTAATTAATTTTTATTAATAATATATATTAAGACAAGAAATATTGTTAAACTTGCTCTCAACTTTCCTTATCTATAATACGGTGGAGCGATCGTGTTGAAAAAGCTGCTACTAATTTCTAGTATCAATTCTGTGAATCGTCTTTGAAAAAATGAATAAAATTATCCTTAAATAAATTAAATTAATCTTGAATGCATAATTAAAATAATTAGATAAAAATAATCTTAATTTTTATATTTAAATATTTGCTTATAAAGTTTCCCCAATCCACAGTCTACGCGGAATGCTACGCGTAGCACAGCACGTGTATAGTACCAGCAAAGCGGCATAAGCGCCTTGATTGATTTATGCGAATCAAATTCACAGTTTCGTTTCGGAAACAAGCGATAGATTTTTTTTGTCAGTATTTCATATTCTGTAAAAATAAATATGAAAATAAATTCAGTAACATCGGAAATAAAACTCTTGCGCACTAACGAGGATAGCATTTTAGGAGTCAAGTAAAATAGAATCAAATGAATTGATAGAATCAAATTGATGTTCATTAGATAGAAAAAAAATCTGTTGGATTAAGATATATAAAAATGTTATAACTTTTTTGATGCAAAACCTTTACGATAAATCCTTGTTTAAAAAAAAGATTTACAATTAGTTTCGTAAACCAAATTTAATTTTTAACAGTCTAATAATTGTTTATACAACTTTAGTGATTAGATCCTAGATTGTATGTTATCATCCATTAGTTGAAAATTAATTTAATTTTCTCCTTAGTTCCAGACCATGCCAGGCCGAGAGTCTGCTCCTTGCCTGATCGTCCGTATAATCCTCGGGCGAGCGACGATTTGTATCGACTCCGATCATTTTCGATCACGTCGAAAGGAAGTGTGGTGAATTGTGGTGACAGCATCATCAGCAGGCGTTCCAGATCGAACACCAGCGTCAATTCCACAGCCAGCAGGTAATAATATTTATCAAAATGGTGATTTATGTGTCTGGATGTGGAATCAATTTATTTGTCATGTAGAAATAATTAATTCGTGATGATTCATAAAGTAATTCGTTGGCTGTAGAAAAATATGATCATAATATGCTCCATAATTATATGTATTGGCATAACATAATGTGAAGTAATTTGTAGGCTGTAGAAAAATACGAATATAGTATTTTCCATAATTAAATGTATCGGCATTACATAATGTGAAGTATTCTCATAAACTATAAATTTGTAAAAAATATTTTTGAACTCTACTCAATCTTCTTCCATAATATTTACCATTAACCATAAATTATCACTTTTCTTATTCAGTTTCTAGAATTGATTTCTAATTTTATTGGTTCTGTCTACTCCAGTTTTATTATTGATTTTTCCTTTTTACTTTTATCATCTTCTCTCTATTATTTTCACCTGTTTATATTCCTTTTGATAGTAGATTTTGATCGAGTTTGCTAATTGTATTATTTTCCTTGTTAGCGCCTTTACCTACCAAGACCAAAGTGGTCTAATCTTCGATGGAAAAAAGTTTTTTTTTTGTAGATATTGTAGACTTGGAATTAGCTGCTTTACAATTCTTATTTGTCAATGCTCTGGGTAAATTTTGATCGAGTTTGGTAATTGTATTATTTTCCTTGGTAGCTCCCTTACCTACCAAGACCAAAGTGGTCTTCGATGGTAACAAATTTTTTTGAAGATATTGTAGACTTGGAATTAGTTTGTTTACAATTTTTATTTGATTTATTTTCTGCAGTACAGGAAACAAGGTCATAACTTGGGTCATATTATAGCATAATATAACCAACCCCAATATTTTATTATAAACAACTCCAGCTGTGATTATTTTTTCTTGATCAAGATAACTAATTAAATGATATGGAGAACACTAAAATTGTTACAAATTTTCAAAGATTGATTTATTTCAAGCAAATTAAGATATATAATATTTAAAATAAGATAATAACGCAAACTAAAATTTTATGAGAGTACATTTTTAAATTTTATTTCAAAAATGAGAGACATGCACAGGCTATGACAATATTATGCAGGACGATCCACATATCCAATTGAAACATAATAATATTTTAATATCGTTCAAGTTCCTATCGAAATAGGCTCGTTACTACTTACCCCTGTTACAATAATACCACTCCACTATGTAATTTGCGATTGTATTTTTTTAATACTATTCATTTATTATCATAGCTTTTCTAAGATGAAATGACGTAGAATACTGTACTATATGCAGACATAAATATATCTGAATACTAAGATAGAACTTGAGTGTGTATTGAGTTTTTTAATTAAAAAAGATTTAAGTATTCCTTTTATAGAGATATGTAATTTATGTTTTTTAATATAAAGAACAGTTTCTATAAACTTAAACAAGAATTTTTAAAGAGTATTCAGCAAATATTTTTCATTAAACCGCTCACAAAATAATATCTACAATGTTGTAGTACTTAAAAATCTTTTAGAAAAATCTTGAAATAAAACTTCGCAAACAAAATTTTCAACATTAGAGCAAATTATTTTGTAAAGGAATTTATATATTTTATGTGCTCTTTGTACCCTTATACTATAATAAAAGTATATTAATTAGAGAAAATACCTGTAATCTGTAGCGTAACTTTCGTATTATCTATAGTAAAATATATAAAATTAATCCATGTTTTGCTTGACGGAAATAAGCTAAGTTTTCTTTATAATTGTCAATTAAAATAAAGTACTGGTGGCTAAGATGCTCTGTAAGCAAATTCTTTTCAATTAGTCAAATCCGCCGTTTCTAAAATGTCAAATGAATGAAAAACAGTTTCAACAGACGTAAATAAACAACTTCATTAAACAGGAAATTGTGTGTACAATGATTCTTTAATTAGTTCCTTATTGCTTTTTGTTTACTGATGCTCGAACAATCTCTTCAGAGAAGCGAAATGACAAAATTGCTTGACTGTTCTTTGTATTGAAAACATGAGGGTACTTAGAAACAATTATTTGAGGGAAATATAACTATGAGATAAATGATTTAAATTGGCAAACTTAAGACTTCCCTAAACTTAAGTAAACCCTAAAATCACAGCTGTTCTATATGCACTACATCTTTAGTGCCAGTATTAATTTCCTACTCCGGATTTTCTTGCCTAAGTCTTTTTCATTAATATTTATTTTTTGTAGTTTTTGTAGTTTTTTTCAATACATCCAGTAAATAAGTCTACGACTGTAAACAATTTAATGATGATCATAGATTTATATTTAATAAAAATTGAGTTTAAATTGTATGTTTAAATCACGCAGTATTTTGAATCCTTGTTTCAACAACTCCTTATTATTTTTTTGGTTCATACTTGAGTGAGTTTCAGCAGCAAGTATTATTTCAGCAAATCAAATTAAGACCGTTATTAAATATAAATCGAAAGTACTCATTTAAATATCAATTTAGCATTTTATATCACGACAATAATCCTTATGTATTTACCGAAAAAATGAAGAAAAGTGGTTGTACCCTAGATTTTATTGGGTGGATTTTGTAACGCAATTATAACGATCACAATTGGTTCTTTATTTAATTTATTTTTTCCCAACGCAGCATTTTTTTCTTCAGCCTCGAAATTTATTCATTACGTTATATTATATTAAGGACTTCATGCATTAATGCCATTTCCATTATCGAATGGCTTACACGCTTCTTATATTTTCTCCCAAAAAGCGTTGTAATGGAAAACAAACAATATATTTCGGAAAAAACTCTGAACTCATACTAAAGTTTTTCAAACTTTTTCGGCACTCATGCATTGTGAAAATATTTAGTATCAAAGATAACAAGTGGGTGAACTTTTGCTGTGAAAATCGTCATCGCTAAAATAATAAATTGGAGATGTGCTGAATGTTTTATTTGTGTGTTGGATTAAATCAATATTGATTTAAGTGTCTCTTCAGCTCTGGTAATAAAAGTTTATGAGTAATAAAAATTCTGCATATACGGAATAATTTGAATATTGGAAATTTCAGTTTGATCAAACTAAACGTATTGTCTAATTTATCTCATTTAATTAATATTCACTGAATATCAAATTCCTTTATCTCATGGAAATTAACGAATGTATAAGAAAACACCTGACTAAACATATTAGAAACTTCAGGGACAAAACAAGCCCTTCGGATACCTGACGGACACGGACCCTTTCGAAAAATATTGTATTCAATAAACCGACTTTTTCCCTGAGATATTTTGACAGTGAAGGATGTTATTTTCTGTCAAGTGAAAAATATCGGAGAGTACGGGATTTTCGGATTTTACGATGTTTGCTCTATCCGAGACGACACTTTTCCCGTTTGGCGCAAAATCCGATATTGAGACGCCGTATATACATGATAAAATAGTCGAAGAGTTAGTTCACTAAAGGGTTTTGAAATATAACTTAAAATTGACAATATTGAAATATAACTAAAATTGCAAAATCATTTTACAAAAAATAATAGAAAATTTACCAGGATATTTGCCTTTTACCATGGAACGCTAAAAGAAATTTGGCTTTCTAAATATAAATCTGTCACTCCAAGTTACGAAGTAAAAGGTCAGTAAATGATCAGAAGATCAATCATAAACAAAAAAAAATCGTAAAACTTTCTTTATCATAAATATCCCGATATTAAGCCTTTGGATTAACAAAACTATACATTCAATCCATGGAATTTCATTATTTCCATATATTAAAGAAAATTATATAGTTTTGATCCCGAAAAATCCTATATTTTGATATAGATTTAAAATTACCAATTTCATATTTAAAGGTTTTGATCAGGATTTATTTACATGCAAATGAAATAAATGTGTTAAATAAAATCTGATGAATATCAATGCAATATTTTGTTGATTTCAAACTAATTTCGTATAAAACACTGGGACCTTCCCACGTCCAAGCAAAAAGGTTGCATTAAATTAAATCTAACTCTTGTGCAGAACAATTTTTAAAGATAGCACCTCATTGATATTGATACTAATGCTACGTTTTGAAAATTTAGAACTAGTTGTGTATAAATGACTAATCCTTTCTCACGTCCAAGTAAAAAGATTGCTTCAAATTAAAATAACTCCACAACAGGGTCTGTCTATGAACGATGCCTGTCGGCTGTGGGTAACGGTTTAAGGCGCGTTCCGAAGTGGTTAAATCTGACTTCCCACGATATCCGTAATAATTTTGAAAGCACCTACCATATTGAAATATATTAATAAAAATGATTAACCAACATATGAAAATCCAAATTACTTGTTTTTTTCGTCATCTTATATCAGATCCTCTCCTATATTATCCGTCTGGTCGACGCATCGGTCCGGATAGCACAATAGATAAGATAGACACGACGGGGCTTACGTTGCGCCACGAATATCCAAATCCTTCGCTTTCGGCAGACAGACGGGCTTAAATATACCAATTCCGCGTACACTCACCAAAATTTACATAAACACACAACCTTTTGTTGTTACAACACCACCAGAATATGAATACTAATAAATTTATACCATCGGGTATTTGGACATCGTAGTTATGCATATTCTTTGCTAATTCCGTGAAATGGAATCGAGATTGAAGTTTCGAGCTTTGATGATATGATTCTTTGAATTATATAGAAAAAAACATAATTTTGTATATATGTACTAGCAAACTCGGCCACGCTTTGGTGCGGCTTTTTTTATAATTGACTGGTTTGAAATTTAAGTTTGGTGGATCATCAACAGTTCAATACTAACATTTCCAAAAATGACTACTGCTAACAAATGTTTTTTAAAACTTATATTAATAAATGAATTCAAAGTATTAAATTCAAGTTTTAAATATAAAAGGCTTTACAATTTATTATAAATAACCAAGTCACTTTTGGAAATGTTTTATTTTCCTTGCTAACATTTCAACATGTTTTATGATGATGTATTCGGGAATGGTTTTATTGCTCACATAACAAAGGGTATATTGTTCAGATAAATCGTCCAAAACTATCAGATATTTGACATTGATCGGTTTTACTGTATTTTGCTTGTTTTTTTTAATTTGTCAATATCAAATAAATTACCTCACTACTATTATTACTATTAACATAATTTTATATCTATAAGTAGATCTTCTACCCCTGGGACCAATATGGATAAGGTCCATCAAATATATCAAATGTCTGATTTTTTGGCAGCTTTATCGTATTATTTTTGCCAATTTTTTGACTTGATTAATTATCAAAATTAAAGTATTCATACTAAAATTTTATATTTATATTATCTATTTTACTAGGGTGAATAATACTTCTTATTTTTGCGAGAAATATGTCAAACTTTTAATAAGGTTACGATCTTTTCATTGTTTCTAAAGTTCTGCAATTTTAAACTGTCTGACACGTAATTTCCTGATTATATAATAAACATAATTATACTGAATTAAAAGCTGACAAGTTAATCTTAGAATTATTCCATGCGTAAAGAGTTATGGAAACTAATTTTCATAATACCGAAGTTGGGATGTATTTTTATACTGTTTTTATCAATCAATATGCTATATAATTTGTTTTAATTATTTCGGGAATTAGAGGATTTCAAATTAGCGTAAATCATTTTTATAAATTTTTAAACTATGGCACTAATTTTATTCAGAAACGTGGACAGAATATTAATGATCATTTATTAATTTACTTGATGTTAATGGTTTGTTTTGCAATATGTATTTCAACAACCTTATATTTTGGTATTTTCTATTACCTTGTTTATTATTAATTATTAATTTAATTGTGATTTATTATTGAAGTTGATTTATTGACAATGTTTTCTGAACAAAGTCGTTGATCATCAAATATTCTTCATCAGGAATTGTCGCTTAAATTCTCTTCTTGACATATGCCAATCTTAATTTGTAACTTTTCGAAGAGGAAAAATAGAGATGTATCTGGACTGAATTATATTATGCACAATAAAAACGGTGAACGGTGACAAAAGTCATCTATAAATTTTTTATGATTTGGTTATAATAATTATTTATATTTCCATTTATTTATAATGGATAAATTAGATTTTTGTTATAATATATATGTATTATATTTTGATATTTTAAAATTATTTTTAAAAAAGCTCAAAAATTTTATATTTTTTTTAGGTTAATAAATTACTGAGGTAGTTTTAAATAAGGATTAATATATGCATTTTTTAAATATTTTTTTGAAAATTATTTAATACATTTCTAATAAATTTATATATATATACATATATATATATATATATATATATATATATAAGTATTTTATAAACCTTGATGTTGTTTTCATATAATATTAAAACCATTTCAATCTGCAAACATCTTGACATCAAAGTCAGATGCGAAATGGACTTATATTTGATACGAATCGTTTAATATTTTATTATGAGTTTATTTACCAAATCATATTGCAAATATGATCTCTGATAAAAATGAGCTTTTGTTTGAATTATGAGAATCTACTTTAGCATATATGATTAAAATGAATTGAACCATTTTTGTTATTTATTACATTAAAAATTCTTTAGATGTTTTTCGGTTTTTCTTTACAAACTTAATGTATTTAAAAAATCTTGCAATTCATCATTACATTCTTCTTTTTCAAATAATCGCAGGCCATGGGAATTCATAATCCATTTTGGCAGCCGCGCTGTGTAACAGAAAAATTATAAATGTCAACGTTTTGTACAAGATCCATTTTAATAAAAGAATTATTAATTATTTCTTAAATAAATTACATACTCTAAATAAATATACTAAAGCAATATTCTAGTTACCATTAAATTAAATAATGCGCAAGAAAAATATTCGTAAATATTAAAGGGCTTAAGTAATGAACATAAATTGAATTAAAATGCATGTGGGATTTGCATGAAGAATTAATTATAAAATAATATTACTAAAACCAGGTAAATTAAATTATCAAAAATACGAATATGTAGCAGATTAATTTAATAATGCTACATACAACCAACCAAATAAAGTAAGTGCTTGGTTGATGAATTTAATTGTTGGACTTATGTAATTGATAATTTTCAATCAAGTAAATTAAATAACATTGTAAAATGTTTTTTATATCTTTGGAATAATTAATTTTACTTAATATTCTCATTTCTCCTGATGACCGAGAAAATCGATCACAAAAAATCTGTGGTCTTTTTTAATTGTCTTCAAAGCTTTTGTTCCTCGGATTGAGCTTTTGCGTTAAACGCACTGTGGTCTTATTCAACGCTTTGTTTCAGTACGTCTAGTACTATTATAAGGCACCGCGCTGAGAAAGCTTTCATGGGGGGGTATTATAAGCAAAACCACGGGTGAGGGTTTAGTAGGAGGGTCGAGGGAAATTTGGTAAAACATATTCTGAGCGAATTTTTAATATGTATGATTTGTATTGATAAAATATATTTATTCGAGATAGATTTAAGCCTAAAGCTTTTACTTGAAACTATTGCTTAGAGCACTGATCTAGTAAAAAATATGAGATAGAAAAAATAGTACCTATATGGTTATATATTTGGAATATATTTTAACCTAAAAAATTAATAGAAATTTTTAGTAATGATTCAAATTTTTTGTACTGAACCGCTCGAAACATTGGAATGGAACTTGAAATATAGGAATATCCATTAATTTTGACATTGATGCAAATTCAGCAGAGTACGTTTTAAACAAATTTAAAATATGTAGAATGTATAATATATAAAGGTACTTTCAAGATGAAATTGCAGATCAAATAGTTTAAAATAAAATGACAAAATTGTGAATAATTCACCAAAAAGAAAAAAAGAAGCTTTCAAGTTTTTAGGATCTGATGATAGTAGATCTTGTTCTTTGTCTTATTTCTCTTTCATTTTTACTGGATTATTTTTTCTTTTCAAGGATAGGAAATGTTCCCTTTATTAGTAACTATGAAACTTTGAAAAATTGTTCATAACCACTTTTACTTATTGATAAAAAAGGAAGGAACAATCTAAAACAAATTTATATGAGCTTTCAGAAGATTCCTACCGACGGTCAGTCTACGATATATGAAATAGCGAAAGTGATTTATATGCCAAAAACGAGAATAAATACGAAACGGGCCTTTTTCAGAGACACTTATAGTGCTTTTCTCAAACAGCGGGTGCCGTGAAAGACAAACCATGTTCATTGACTAATGTTATTCAAAAAAAAGCTTGACGGGCTACATTTGAATTTTATAGTTTGTCACATGAATGCTCCAACTTTATTACTTTTAAACAAGATATATTGTGGAGAAAATTATAATCATAAAATGACAATGATTGTCATACATAATTTTGCAGATTCAGATAAGAGAAATAATTAAGAGGGAAAAAGCATTGCAGAAATGCGTTGCACAGGTCTAGAAAACGACAGAAATTTAAGATTTTCATTACAACGCAGAAAAATTACTAGAACGAGGTTTTGACATTTTTTGGGGATTTCTCTCCGATTTTTACAGTTTAACCCTTAATTATAACTTTAGATTGCGGTAAAATATACATTGAAAATATTACGTCGTACAGACAACTTTTTTGTGGTCTTGTGTATAAACTAAAAAATACAATATAAAACCTTAAGCTTGCTAAAGATCAACCCTAATAATAAAAATTTTAATTGAAAACCTTTAGCCAATTATTAAACATTTTGACATTTACAGCCCAAAATATTACACCCACATAACCATGGGTGGAAGTATGGGCAGCTTGCACTTTTCAAATACCCATGTTCCCAAGAGGTTTAACATTTTCGACTGTAAATATCAAAGTGTTTCCACGTCTATTTCCTGCCCAAAATATTTCCAGTACCAAAGTATCAAAATTCTAAAACTCAACAAAGTTATTCAATAGGATATCCTCCTCTTAGTTAAAAGTTGCGATCGTGGCTTAACACAAGAAAGCCTTGCAATATTTCACATGTTCGGTTTATTTGCTCATTTATTCCGATAATACGATAGGAGACACGTGCTGTGCTCTCGAAACATGTACCAAATACGTGATATTCTATTAAAGGCTATTATTGGAAGTTTGTTACTTTGCGGTGACAACCTGGTAATACACCAAGTCCTCCTTTTGTAATACATTTCAGGAGGAAATGTTACGTAAAAGATAGCTTTGTGTACCGCACGAGAGGTTTTAGTATAATATATTTATTGCGAGATAATTGTATCATATTGGAAGTTGAGTTTGGTTTCAAAGAGCCCAAAAGGATTTTCTTTGCTCATAGATTGCGTTTAATAACATGTTTGATCTTCCCCATGCACAAATATGATCGAAAGGGCTTTTACATAGTTACTGAAGCACGTGTAGTGCAAAAAATTCTCTATAAGATAAAAATGTATGATATATGTGAGAGACCAAAAGAATTTTCATTGCTTATAAATTGCATTTACTAATATGTTTTGATCTTCCAGCAATATATGCACTAGTTGAAAATGGGATCGAAAAGTCTTTTACAAAGTTACTGTGGCACGTGTAATATAGAAAATGCTCTACAAAATGAAAATTTATGATAGTACAAACAATATCAATATTTCGTTTTGATATCAAGTTATAGTTACTATAAATTTATAAAAAAAATATTTGATAACCGCACAAATTCAAGATGTCGATTAATGTAAAATTCATAAAGATCATAAATTTAAAATAATATTATTAAGAATATTTAAAAAAAAACATTTGAATATATAATTATATTTATTTGCTGCATATAATATCATACAGGGTGTCCTAGAACTCAAAGTAACCAAAAAAGGAGTGAAAAAGTATTGATCGTAACTATCATGAGAAAAATTTTAAAAAATATATATCTCACGTACTTCCAAAATTTTGGGTATTTAAGTGCAACCTATAGTCTTGGTAAAAAAGTGATATTTTTTTATTACGGATTCCAAGCTAAAATGAACAAAATTAACATAGTAACCAAAAAATCGTCACATTTTCATCAAAGCTCTAGGTTGCACTTAAAAGCTCATAATTTTCAAACTACATGAGATAATTTTTTTTTTCAATTTTTTTTGTGGTAGTTATGATTATTACTATCATATCTTTTGTGTTTGACGTTGAGTTTTGGGGCACCCTGTGCATGTGAGTAATCAATTTATAGAAGATTTTAAATTTTTATAATTTGAATTATTATTATTTAAGCGAATGAAACATTGTAGTAACATAAAATCAATGTAAATACCGTATGGCTATAGTTTTCGAAACAAATCCAATTCACAAAACTTTCAGTTATGTTTCCAAATTAATTCTGCATTTATATGCATGTATTCTGCAATATGTAGAGAGCTTTATTTAGAACTAAATCATATTTTAAAATTCCCATCAAAATAAACAAAATTCAATTTGGATTAATTTTGAAAACATGGAAATAGAGTATTGTTATATAGAATGGAATATAGTTTTCAATAAAGTTTACGAGATAAAAAAGAATGCAACATTTTTCCCAACATGGTTATTTTGTTATTAGTTTTGATCAGTTGATAGATTGTGAGAGCTTATCTGTTTATCCAACATCAAATAAATCTCCCAATACAATTTTAAGCAAATATATCCCTTCACCACTTTAAGCAAATTAAATTCACTGACCTCAGCCTGTTCTGGAGCGCCCACGCTTGGTTTCCTTCTATCTCTGAGTTTTCCGAACATGAAAATGGCAGATATAGCTGCGACTGTCAAGATAGCGTACATTTCCACAGTAATTCCCTCCGAAGTGGCCCTAGATGTCTCCTGGACCATTTCCTCGGCCATAACCGCTTCTGATAACATATTTTGCGGAGCCAGATCTTCCCCGCGCCAAAACATGAATTTATTTAAGATTGCGTCCATCTTTCTGAAATAGAAGAAATTTAAAAATGAATGCAAGGGAAAGTACACCAAATTTATCATTTATAGAAAATAAAATTTTCTTATTTTTCCAATAATTAGGTGAGGCAAATTGAATTTAAACTACATGCATATTTTGCGGAAAAAATCACTGCTGGTGGTAAAAAAAATCAGTAGAGTGAATCAAACTTTTAATGTGGAATGTAATATTTTAATATTGCATTTCAAAATATCATTATATCATTTCTAATTATATTTGGTTCACTTTTCTGAAAATTTTCATACCTATAGCATCAGTTATTATATTTTTTTGCATCATTTTTTCTAATGTAAGATTTTAATATATATCTTAACCTCTTAGGAATTTTATAATTTGTCAATTAAGTCATAACATATTAATTTTTTAAAATATAAAGAATATACCACCTTACAATTTACTAGGATGTTATTCCAAACCTTTTTTTTTAATTTTTAATTTTTGCTATGTTTTTGTATTTTTAAGTAAACATTATTATAAAAATTTAGTACATTTGAAAATTGTCAACTGTCTACATTGTATTTGACGTACATTAGTTTTTTTGTTTTTGTTTTATTTGTCAAAAATTGTGCGAAATAATTTTCAGAAAAATTTGTAAATTTCTAAAGTAAACAGCATTCTATTTACATTCTAAAATAAGGTTCAAAACAAATCAAATTAAATAAACGTAAAATTAAGAAAAAACTATATAATTTATAAGTAGAATATTTATAGAGTGTTATTATTATGGTATTTTGTTTCTAAGTCTATCGCAAATTGTTAATAGGTGTGTGATTAAAATAGTTGTTTTTGTAATATAATACTTTAGATAATAGTTGATTTTTTATATCATATATTAAATATTTATTTTTACTATCTTTACTTTGTGAGCCACTTTCCATTTTAG
Source organism: Ctenocephalides felis (assembly GCF_003426905.1). Classification (NCBI taxonomy): domain Eukaryota; kingdom Metazoa; phylum Arthropoda; class Insecta; order Siphonaptera; family Pulicidae; genus Ctenocephalides; species Ctenocephalides felis. The sequence goes on along the minus strand of NW_020539724.1, from coordinate 3,946,908 downwards.
CATATGAGTTATTTTAAAACAATTTCATTGGCAAAAGTTTTGCAACAACATTATACTCCAATATCCATCTCTAATTTATAAACATATGTTCGGAATTTAAATAGTCCTTTTAAAGTTATTTGCACACGAAGAAGGTCTGACGTTCAAATATCAAAGACTTAATTAATATCCTTGTGTGAATTAGTCAATCGTTCGACCATTAATGATTTGCAATACCACATGTCCTTTGGAAAATGTTATTTTGGACCCAAATGAAAGGTAATAAGGCTGATCATGCGAAATTAATTAAACTTGGCACACATTGTTATTATAATTTACCAAAACTGTGACAAAATTTTTAAATTTATTCATACGGTAGTTTGCGAGATATGCGAACTTACACTCTGACCTGAAACTTGCCTAGTTTTAGGTTGAGAGCACGTTTTGCCTAGGTGCAGCATAGTATTTGAGAATTTTTATTTTTATTTTACAATTTGTATAAGTTTTATAACATCATCTAACTTATTGCATTGTAAACATATTTTCAATTAAAACTTTTAATTAATTCGTAATTTTATTTTTTCGTTATTATCTATCCATTTTCATGGATGCATAATTCGTGGTGAATACGTAAATATTTTAGAATAGCTTGTTTGAAAAAAATATTAAAGTAAAGTATTAATTAACAGTTTTGTTTTACAAACTAAAACAAACATAGTATTCAATATTATATTGAATTAAGGAACTTTAGTAATTTCTGAAAAATATTTTAAAATAGATAATTTCTGTACTAAAGAATAAATTTGTTTGGTTTTAAATCCTCTATCTATCTATCTTCATAAAGTCTTTTTTTCTATTATTAATGATCTTTTTTTTGATTTTATTTCGACGAAAATATACAGATATTTAAAGTTACATGTTACTGAAGTTTGGGTGTTCTTGAAGTTTAGAGAAGTTTCTTGTGAGGAATGGAAAATATTCTCATTATAGATATAATGAGCTCTATTTCGTAAAAGGAGTACGCTGATGTCTGCATTTTTCATCAAGTTCTTCTAATTTAGCAGCATCGTCCATTTCGTCTACATCTTTTGGTTCTACTGGAACGTTCAGTTTGTGACTTCCAGTGCCACTCTTAACTTTTTCCTCCCGTTCTTTTTCAGAAGTTTTAGAAGAGTGACCTTCACGCTGGGGAAGGATATTTATTTCGTATAAATTGTAATGGTCTGGATAATTTTGTTCCAAAACTATGTATTTCAAGGATAATATCTCACGTGAGTTTTGGATCTTCCAGAAGTACCGCGGCCGCTTTTGCCGCCAGCTCGGACTCGTAACCAAGCAAACGCGCAAAGAGCGACTACGGCGACTGCCATCACATAAGTCCCTAAAATACCATTTTAATAATTTTGATATCCGCAATAATCAAATTTAATTCAGAGTTAAGCCATGATTTCTGATCGACATCCTTATCAAGTGAAAATTGAGCGGAAAAAGAAAAATCTAACTTGACTATGACAAAATACGAAAGAGAGAAGGAAAGGAAAATTCAAAACAAGAAAAAAAAGATTTGTTGTTAACTTTGTTAAAACCATTGTTCTGATATATTATATTCATAAGTTTTGTTTAAATGACTATGTTGTGCTGTGTAGTTCAATTACTATATTTAGGTTCAAATTCAAGTATTTTTATGTTACTATATTTCTTGAAATGTTCCTAAATTCTAGAATGATTTATATTTTTAATTTAATTTTTTTTCACCTGCCATCGCATATTCTAAAGGAATAGTAGGAAGGCTACGAGCCGTACGATCAGAAAACCAGTTGAATGGATTAAACCGTGGAAAAAGCCTGTCGTGAACTGTTGCCAGCATATTCATAAATACATTTACTATATACATTTTCTGATGTTATTGTCACAAACTCACTTTAAAATTTTGAAAAACTATTCGTTTGCTAGGTATATTAATTTTTTTTTTTTGATTTTTTAAATATTTTTACTTTTTTTTTGATTAATAAATTTTGTTTTAAATTTTGACAAATTGTCAATTTATGTCAGTGGTTACTAACATTGCATACAGATTTGACAAAGTTGAATTGATAAAAAAATTCCTAAAATAATTATATAAAATTAATTGTTTATGTAATAGATTATAAAATATTTTAAGTAAGATAATGGATATATTTTTTAAAAAAGGTAACCAGCATAAACAAATTACTAGATTTTTAATAATAATGTATAATGAATATATATAATTCTGCATTAAAGTGATGGACTCCTAATTTTTACGAGGATAGCTAAATGGGAATTATTGACCAACACATTTTTTTGGACTAAATCTTTTGATCGAGGCTCTTTGGTTTGCTGCAACTAACAAGGAGTACCTCTGGTTAACTCTTTTGGGATTTGGATGAAACTTTGCATGGTTATAAGGTTGATAGTCAAAACAAGCCTCTTAAAATATTATAGGGTTACAAGATGATTTTACAGAGTTTTCTGCTAATATGTGGATTGAATATTTTGGTTTGGTTTGGTTCAACTAAAAAGGAGAACCCCAGGTCTACTTTTCTGGGATTTGGATTAAATTTCGCATGGTTATAAGGTTGATAGTCAAAACAAGCCCCTTAAAATATTATAGGGTTACGAGATGATTTTACAGAGTTTTGGGCAAATATTTTGGGCTCTGCGTTAAGGCGACGGACTCCTAATTCTTACCAAAGAAAAAGCCAAAAGTAAATTCAGAGGGAGGAAAAGTAAATGGCTGGGAATTATTGATCAATTAATTGAATAACAAAATATCTTGGAATTACCTATTACTCTACCATGTCTTTGCCATAAATAAGTAAATAGGCTTGTGTCAACTTCTGCCTGGTCGAATAGAATAAACGAAGATGATACCATTACGCACTACATTTTTTACCAATTAATTATAATCGTTAGCTCAACCTGTCAGCAGATGGATCATAAATCGATACCTCGGACGGGGTATGCAATTTCATTAGCAGTATCTGATTACAACTGATATGATGTGTCGACGATACCTTGAAATGTCAGACGTTTTAACCGGAGGCCGGTCTCATAAAACGTCAATCCCGATTCGGTCGACCAAGCAATTTAGAATTAAGTTTCGGGTATGTTCTCAATTTCGATCATGAAGAGGCTATATCGTTTTAGGAATTTCAGGCTTCATAGATTTGGAAACAGAACTTATCGAAAATATTATCTCAGAGGATTGGGAATACTCTGAGGAATTACCATTATATGAAATTCAGATACTTGGACATAAGTTTATGAACTTTGTTGCTGAGCATATGAGTGAAAATCTGATTATAGAAATTTATTAAACCATTAAATTTTGCAGCAAATATTGATTTATACATACACATTATTACATAGTTAATCAATTGTTTTTTTAAATGAAAAAATGCATTTGAAGTTTATTAAAATAATAATGAAGTATTTCTAGTAATAGGTATCACTTAATAAACGTCAATGAAATAAAATATGGTTGAAACACGTTCAATACAATTATTTTATTTGTAATGGATTTTACGCATTAGGGCGTAATTGTTCTGAAATTAGAGCAAATATTACTCTAAAAACACGTAGGATAAGTTATATTAATATGTTTATTCAATAAATATTTAAAAAAATATAGCCTATATATAGTGCAAAATTTGGATTTTCTATTCCAAATAAATATAGTTAAAATAATGTAAAATATTCTTTAATATATTACAAAATGTGAATTTTAATTTTATTTCCAAGAAGTACGTTTCTGTATCATATGAACCAAGTTTCCGCTTTCATTTCCGAGTTATACATATACGTTTATATCTAATAAATTTAACAATAAGCAAAATTTGATTAGATCACGGATGTTCTCATATTGATATCAGGTGCCTCAGTTCGTAATTCAATATATTATGCTCTCGACTTAATAATATAATATTACGTCGTGGATTCGTTCAAAGCATTTTATGAAATAATGTATAGAATGGTGTAAATAAATAGCAACTGGTGTAAAATTATATGCAAATTTTTTCTGTTAAAATTTTCTAGTTGAAATATATTTAAAAAAATATTGACAATCAAAACATTTTTAAAAATCCGGGACAATCCGGAACAAAACACCTAAATCCGGGACAAATATTGCTTTTAGAGAAATCCGGGACGCAAGGCGGAAAATCGGGACTGTCCCGGCCAATCCGGGAAGTATGGTCACCTTACTAAAATACATGAACTCATTATTTAGTTTATAAGCAATGTATCTTTATAAAATTTGATTTCTATCCTTCCAGGGCCTCAGACAGATCGCCCTTTGACAATTGTTGTGGGGCCGGCTATTTGGCCGTCGGTTCAATATCGCAGTCGACTTCGGAACCGTCGAGCCCCGGGGAGCCTCCACCAAACCCCAAATATCGAGTTGTTATGCTGGGAGATTCGGGTGTGGGGAAGACTGCCCTTGTTTCCCAGTTTATGACTTCGGAGTACATGAATACTTATGATGCCAGTCTTGGTAAGACGAAAACATTGTAATAGACAATTTATAATAGTAAACATATGAAGTGATTTTTGGTCAAAAAGTGACCAAAAAAATTGCATGTAGATACAGTGTACTTCAAAAAAGCAACAGAAGATGTGAGATTTTTATGGCTTGTAAATCTCTATGTTCCAATTGACTTCAAGTCTTTGATTTAAAAATCATATTTGTTTCATTGTTTCCTATCATTCCCTGTATTTTCACACCAAATGCACTTATTATACCGTCAATTGCCTGTGAATGCCATCCTAAGAGTCTCAATATTCTTTACTTAAAATTCTTTAAGAGTGGCACGTTAAAAAGTAATTTACCAAATTCCTAAATTTGCATATAGGGCAGTAGCTAACAATAACTTGACGTGATGAAATCTCCTAGAACTTGGAAATGTGAGGATTAACTATTCTTGCGTGCTAGGATATACGCAATGATCCTTTTATCGGTTCCATCAAGATCTAATCTGAAGGCATTAGTATATAAAACACCGTGGGTACTATGTACTATATCGGGATATAATGTAGATGTGATAATCAAGAAATATTGTAGAAGTTGACGTAATCATATATGATGAAATTTGAAATATAAAATATAATTTAAATTCAGCATTTAAATATTACAACGATGCACGGACATTCTTTTTATCAACAATTATAATCTTACGTCCTATAAGCAATTGGGCTGAAACTTTTCCTTATATCAAATTTTTAGATGGTAACCCAACGGTTGGTCCATTCTTATATTTGATTACTTTATTTTTATATATTATAGTAACCCAAGTTTGATTATTTCATTTTTAGAATTTATCTAATACAGCGTTTGTAAATCTTATCTTATCATCAATTTGATGCCGCAATGCCCAAGATTCCCAATTGATATCAGAATTTTTAGCAAAGGCATGGACAAATATTTTTGCACTGATCTACTAATTCTAAAGAAGTTGACCTCAAAACTAATTAAAGAGAGTATTTAACGTGTTTCACCAAATACAGACGTTTTTGAGAAAACTTCGACAAAAGGCCAAATTTTGGATTACATACAGATACATGCAGCCACACTCATACTTTTTCCAATATTGATCTCAAACGATCCAGAGTGTCTTCAAACAGAAAAAAGTAGGCAAATCTGGCAAAAACAAATACTTCTCCTTCTGGAAGTTAAAATAGGAAGAATTATAGAACAGAATAAATTTCATATCAATGCATATTACAACAACAATTTCACGCATTATAAATCCTTTAACAAAAATTTCATACGCTAATTACTTCCATACACAATTGCAATTTCATTTGAATTCTGAAATAACATATTATCGTTCGTGTAAACAAAACAAGTAATTATCTATAAACAATGAATCTGCTACAGCATCTCTATTATCTAACAATTTCAGTATATTTTAAATTTAATTAACAGCGTCCTATGTACATATTTATTATGTAATGTAATCAAATTTTATGTTTTACTATATTTCATGTCACAGCCAATTAACTGGAATAACAGAAACCCACCTAGTAAAATTGCAAAAATTATTTATCAAAATATTGCATATGGTGATAGAACAATAAATTTGGTAAAATATGACTAAAACTGGGTTAATTGTTAATTAGTTTTTATAAAATACTAATGAATCGTGGAGTTTCAGAAAAATCAGTATTTACTGAATCGTGGAGTTTCAGAAAAACCCAATATTTACTGATTAGATTTCGAAAATCTTAACAAAGAGAAAAGCAAAGTTACGAAAATGATTTATCAAAATGTTTCTAAAACTCTCGTAAAAGCATTATCGTGTAGACTCAACATCTGAACACAGATTTATACTTCGTTAAGGTAGTTTCGTCAGCATCAAGAAACAATTTATTTATCGACTTTATTTGATCGAGATACTGATACAAATATCTGAGGTAGAGGTAAATGCGATTGGAAACCCATTTGAAATAAATTCAATGATGAAGACTTATTTTTATAACAGAATAAAAATATTCCTTATTAAAATTATTCCCTTGACCAATCTCAACCCAATATTTTCTTTATCATCCGACATATCAATTCAAATCACACCCACGGTGTTTACATATTTTTGCCGAAAAGCTGTGCCTTTCCTTTAGAAAATATTATACAAATATCAATATGATATTGTGCGACAATAACATTTTCTCGTTGGGTGGTTCTGATTAAATTTTCATATTTTTCAGATGAAGAATTCGGTGAAAAAACAGTTTCCGTGTTACTGGACGGAGAAGAGAGTGAGATGACTTTTATCGATCATCCGGCGGTCGAGATGTCGGTAAGTAGACGAAGAAATTTTATTCTTAAAAAATTCATGCAAAATAATAAGAAATTTTAATTATTAAATATAATAGCGAAAAGTTAATTAATAAATAGAATTTTATAAAATTAAATTAAATTCATATAGTTGGGGAAGGTAAACTGAGCCTGTACTTTATGAAAGCATCAGATTTGTGAAAACAAAAAGAAAGTACTAATTGAAATATGAACTAGTGGTGCATGGCATTGTGCCTTAAGGCAAATTGCTGAGACTTCCCGTACCAATTTTTTTTTTCAAATTCAAATTTTTTTTAGAACTCTGGTAAAATCGATCATTGAGATTTTTAAAGTTTTTGAAAAAAATTGAATAGATCAAGTTTAGTTTCCAGTCAGTCGAAGAATTTACTCTTAACAAATTAATTATAAAATATATATCCTATAAGTATGTTACATAAGTTTATTACTATTAAAAAAAGATATTTCATTTGAATTTGTATATTTTCTGAAACATTTAATACGCAATAACTGCGTTACGATAACAAATGAAATTTCCTGGTGTTCATTAAAACGTTTACGAGAACCTCAAAGTTAATTAAATAATTTAGCATGGCCATTAAGTCGTTATAAAATTTTATGTTACTTTATAGATAGATGTTATATATTTTTAGCTTTAATAAAATCGTTATCGTTTATAATGAAATGGTTGAAGAAATAATAATATTTCTAAATTATCTCAAAATTCAACTGGAAAAAAACTAATTTAAAAATTTATAATTAATTCTCTGAAAATTCTTTTTTTCACGAAGTGTGAAACATGAGTAGGCATTTTCATTTCGTTGTAAATTAAATAAAACCCCTCACACAAATACTACGAAATCTGCTTTCTGATTTATAAGTTCTCCTGAATTATTTTTAATTAATCATACCACCCTGCCATATTTCATACACGTCCTTATTCCGAAAGTTGCACTGAAATTTAATTAGAATTTTCCTCAAATTACACTTTTAGCTTTTCCAGGAAAGAAAACACAGAAACCGTGTACCCTTTGTAAATGCTTGTTTTTTATTGTACAAGTTAAATGAACATCTGAAGATGATATTTTCCGATGAAGTAGGAGTTAATAATTAAAAATGATCACCATGTCGTTTTTAGTGCAAACTAAAATGACTATTGAAGTGCTTGAAATTTAAATACCTTTAGTTGAAATATTTTGTCAATGCACTTTATAAACAAAATGGATTAAATTTTATCTAGAAATTACTATGGAAATTAATATTATATACTAAGTGCCATCAAGGATCTGATGGAACAAACGAAAATTAATATAGGTTGGATGGAGGATTAAAGTTTTCCTCTCGGGATTACATGCTAGATGAAATTAAAAAAGCTTGCGGCCAATTAATCTAAGCTTTATTAGATTTTCATAACAAGGAGTAAAAAATAGGGTATAAAAATTAGTAAATTAAAGATAAAAACGATGACCATAAATTTGATCCAAAATTAGAACCACGTTACGAACTTGAAGGAATCGTCTAAATACCCCATATAATAATGGAAATTTAATCTTTTTATACCAAGAAGCTGTATTCTTAATTTTTCTGGTTCGATGACTGACTAATACAAACTTTATTATTAATTAATTCTTATATCTTTTAATTTCCAGGTTGAAAATTCTCTCTCTACATACGAGCCACACGCATGTGTGGTAGTTTACAGTGTGGTCGCCAAACACAGTTTTCAGTTTGCCGAAGAAACTTTGAATTATTTGTGGCAAGAAAATATTACGAAGGACAAATCAGTGATTGTCGTGGCAAATAAAGCAGATTTGGCGAGGGCCAGAGTCATACCAAATGCAGGTAAAAATAATAAAAAATTAATTATTTATACTCATTGTGTGAAGTATATGTAATTTTTTGAGATTATAAGGTATTTGTCAAGTTTTGGTAGCTTTAGAGAAGTAAAAAAGAAACTACGTTTGTTTACACTGAGATAAAGTAAAAAAAATAAAAACAGATTCTGCAAATCGTCTACGGTCATTATTGTCTCAACATTTTATTCTTTATAAAGGATGGCTGGTGATTCTGATTAGTATTAAAAATATGATTAAAAGATGAACTGTTTTTAGAGAACTTCAGTGTGTTTTTAAATTTTAGTTTAGGGTTGTAAAAATTATAAATATGTTCAATCATTCTGATAGAAATTTATTGTAAACTTTTCCCAATATAGCAACAATCACAGTCATTGCAATTCATCTTAACAAATGTATATTTTTTCAACGCTTTGACTGTTAATATATATATATATATATATATATATATATATATATTTATATCTGTGTGTGTGAGTGTGTGTGTGTATAAGTACATTATCATTATTTGAACAAAAACCGCTTATTTCCTTAAACACAAGAAGTTTTCCATATGCAAATTATTTCTTTTCTTTCTGTGATTTTGTCGCATCTTCATTTTTCGAAAAGAGCCTAAATCTCCCATCAAAAATGAATGGTAAAAGCAAATCTGCCCTTTGAAGTTACCTTTATAATGGAATCGCAAACGAGATATGTAGATATATTCATTATTCATATGTATTCCTTTACTTTCCGACCTCACGCTTTTTAAACTAATGACCATTCATCATTTGTGTATGAAAATATATTATTTTAGACAATGGTCTGTGCGGTTCTGGATCCTGAATTGTGATGAATTATATGGAGCCATTGTGTGGTGAAAATGTTTCATTAGGCATGAGCTGTGTTATATATTAATTTAAGCTTTTAGCTTTGGTAATTTCTTAATTAAGGAACAAAAGGAAGATTTGCTTTGTCGAATCATTAATATGATGACCATGCTTTAAAAACATGAGTCTAAACAAAAAAAAACATCGGGTTCAAGAGATTGTAGATTGTAATAGAAACAACTAATTTGCACAACCAAGTTTGTTGAAAATTTGGGAAAACTGCACATTTGCATTCTTGAGTATGGAACAAGAGTAGAATTTCAAAAAATTATTTATCTAATTCTTATCTTTCCAATGGAAAAAATGTGTTTTCACCAGAAAATTTGATTTGCTGATTTTGTTAATAATTCATTTTAGAGTATCGTAAAAAATTATTTTACAGTATGTAAAATAACTGTATTGCTTCTGAATTACAAAGAGCTAAGAATGAAATCTGTACAGAGATATTTTTAATAATGAATTGAATTTTAATAATTCACTTTAGTTCTTTCTAATAATTATGTAAAATAATATTACAGATGGAAAAACTTTAGCAGCTTCACGTGAATGCAAATTTATAGAAACATCGAGTGGAATTCAACACAATGTGGACGAATTATTAGTTGGGATACTTAAACAGGTAGAATAACTATTCTTTTTTGTCTTTATTGAATAAATAGATATAACTTTATATTTCCAAGTGAAAAAAAACCATTCCAAGACGGATACATAAAAAAATCAGTTAAAAATACTAAATGTTGAAATATATCATAACTAAAAGGATGACCATTGGGTTGCCTAAGAATAGGCTATTGAAACAATTACTAAATGTATTACTATAATGAAAGATAGATTTTTTAATTCATATGTAAACAAAAATCGTCAATCAGACTTTATTTTATTTCCATATAAATAATAATCTATATAAATCATAAAAACATTTAGTAATTGTTTTGTTAACTTTAGAGGTAAAAATAACACGATTTTAGGAGTCGTAAAATTTGAGTTCAATGTTATTGTAATATTTTATTTACTAATTTATTTATTTCAACTTTCCAGGTTCGTTTAAAAGAATCTCGAGACAAAAAACGTCAGCAACAAGAAAGCACTTCCTCAAATGGATCAAATGGAAAATTGAAAAATTCGAGAACTCACGTCTCTCTGCATTTGGCAAGAGAACTTTTGCAAAAAATTTGCATCAACGACATCACGAAAAGCCGAAGTTGCGAAAATCTACATGTTCTATGAAAGTAAATGAAAAAATCGTCGATTTCCTGAATGAAATAAAGCTGGCCTTTGCATTCAGGCTGGAATAATAATAATGGTCACATGTTCTTGACCAAATGGTTTATCGCTTTAAAATTAAAAACATAATTATGAATGATATTACTAATAATTAATGGCTGTCCTAATTTCTGTTTGTGTATGACGTAGAAATATTAAGCATGTTTTGAAGATATTTTAATAAAAATGCAGGCAAATGCATTTAATTTTTGAGATGCAGAATTTTGTCACAGGTGACAAATTGGCGATTGTTGTATCAACAATTTAAGATAAAATCATGTCATTTTGAAATGAACTTCAAAATAGTAATTAAAATTGAAAATGAAATAAAATTCAAAATAGTAATTAAATAACATATAAAACTGTGCATTATAATATACCTATCATTTAAACTTTATACTTCAATTTAATTATTAAATTTATATTTAAATATTCATTTTTTCCTACGATAGCAGTCTTCTAGAAAAATTAATAATTTATTTTAATTTGAATTATGATTTTCTATGTATATACATGTAACATATGAAATATGAATATATATTTAACATATGTGACAATAATAAATACATAATCCGTTCTCAAAGTAATATATGATAAAATATCAATACTTTAAGCACAATCTATTTTGCCAATACGAAAAATAGATCTTACGTATATCATATTTAAAAATACATAATAAATCTTAAAATTAAGCAGGATATTTAATATTGTATTTAAAGAGTAAAATCTTTCACTTAAAATAAATATTATAAATTATCATGTTAACTTAAGAATTTTTTTTGTAAGTTTAACAGTATTTTTAAAAAATATAATTATTTTTTAATTTTGTTCTCTATTAAATAGTTTTAACTATATAAAATTATTTGTCGTTATTTTAGTTATTTTTCCTAGGGTTGAATTATTTATTTTGTTGTAATTTTTAAATATTATTAATAAATACTGAAATAATATATCATATCTTATAGTGTATGTTAGGTTTATGTTAGAATTAATAATAATTAATCATAATCATACTATTAGTGCTAACATATCTTGTAACATTCTAAAGCTATGTCAATTAATCTCTAACGATTCTTTAAATTTTAGATTTTCTATCATAAATGTTAAGTTTTATAAGAATATAATCTTTGATGTGATATTTTTATATTTCCTTATTGTATAATATTTATTAAACATATTAGTAACTAAATGCAAAGGACTCAAACACGATTTCTGGCAGATGTTATATATTTTGATACAACAAAGTAAAGATTTTTTTGTAAAATATATAAGAAAACTATTTTTTTCCAATAGTCCCGAAGCTTAATTACAAAAAAATTACATTTTGTTTTAGGTATCGAAGTTATTTAATATAAAATTGAAATGCAAATTACTCGCATTGAATTGGATTTTAATAAAATAATTCCTTGTAAATATTTTGATAGAATAATTTTAACGCGCAAGTACCGTGTCATGGTTTATCAAAATTATTGCAATTTCTCATCTAATGAAGAACTGCATCAGCAATTTATTTAATTTAAGAGATACTAGGCAACCTTTGACTTTCACCATCGACCTGAAATATTTCTATAATTTTTACAGACTTTAATCCTACAATTTAATCAATATTTATCCGCAAGATCTAATTGATGCCAATGCGCAATAAAAATGTAAAATAAAGTATTTTTCCATTGGAAATTAAATTTTTTAAATATAAAACTTTTCAAATTTCAAAATTGCCAACAATTGTATTATATATATTATCAAAATTAAAAAAAATTTACTCTAACTTTCAATAATAAAAATGTTTTCAAGAAAACGTATGTTACAGTCCTTCGCATTTAAATTTATATCTATCGCATATTTGTTAAGTAAATGTGTGTCTAGTATTTAATTTACAATAAAATAACAAAATGTCTCGCAAGTTGAAAAATTCAAGTTTAGAAAAAGAATTAGAAATGATATATTCTAATTGTAATTCAAACTTGAAAACTGTAAAAAAATTACTGGCAAAACCTTTACATCTCAATGAAATAAATTCACTATAATCATTAGTCTTTATAATAAACTTATTGTTAGTCTATTGATTTCAATTTTAATGTAATTATAAGTATCATTTTATATTATTCATAGATAAATCTTCCATGTAAAGAATTATCTTAATGACAATCTACCATAGGTATTTTAATATGTATATATCAAAGTTAAATAAAATATAAAATCTATATTATTATTGATCAAAATGTGTAATATAAACTTTAATGTGATAATAAAAATGTGTGTGCATTTTATTTATGATCTGTTTTTTTTTAATATTAAAGTTATATTTATATTGGCTATTAAAATTTTTAAATTTTATTGATTTATTTATTTATAAGTAAGCAGATAGAAATAAAATAAAATGATGGGCCCTAGGGCAGGTCCATGAGCTGAGTTAAACTCCAATTGGATTCAAAGAAGAATAGTATGAGAGATTTGCCATTGCCATTACACACCGCAGTGCTCAAAATAGACTATTATCAATAAAAAAGAACATATTTTTGCTATATATTTTCAAGTGAAAATGGACATCGCTACTGCACGATGTCAAGACGTCCAGAACGGGGTTCTACTTCTCACGACTACGTCCACACGAGTCCGTGAGCTTAAACCATTTCATCGTGGAGCACCCATTAATCATTAGTGAAAACTATTATTTTGAATCTCTGAATTAGTCATGAAAATAATATACCAATTGGTATTTTGAAAAAATTCCACAACAAAATCCAAATAAAATTTTATACTGAAATTAGAAAAATATTTCATATAAAAAATCGAATCAATTATAATTTTAATCCCATTGGTATTTAATCACTTTCCCAAATAGATTATTACACAATCCTAAGTCATTAAAGATAGGTTTTGTTTATCAATTAGATTCCGTGATGTTGTTTTGATTGATTTCGGGGTAAAAGTCAAATATAATTAACGTCCAGCTGGTTTACTATATAAGAATGAGCAATTTGCAACTTTGTATGTCACTTTACATCTTAACGATCTTAAGTGAATTGATATTTTGCTCGAATCAGCAAAATGAAATTTTCTCTGGTGTTTTGTATTCTGCTATCGGCAGGTAATATAGTAAATGATACATTTGAAAAATATATAATTTATATATTATCATTAATATTCAAAGTTCAACTGTATGTAAAGAATTTACTTTAATCTTCTTATAATCATCTTTCTGCTTTTCTGATTGCTTTGATACTAAATACGTATCACTTGGATTCCCAAGTAAAATTTTAGCGAATCTCAAAATTTATAACAATGTTATTGTTTTTCCATGTTTCTTCATTTTTTATGATAGTAAACTAATGAAACTATACCTCTAATTTAATTTTTATATTTTTCAGCTTTTCTGTGTCTCTTCATGGTTATGGCACTCCCAATCGAAAACTCTATCACATCCATTGAACATCTACCAAATTCAGATGATCCTGAGCTATTAGAAAGACAAAAACGTTTCACAATGTCTACTTTCATGAACATGAAAGGTGGTGGTTTTGACAAAGCAGAAAATGTGGATATATTCCTTTCCAACCAGAAAAACAAAGAGTTCTTTGGCTCCATCATTGCCGGCGGAATAGCCGGGTCTCCAGGGGGGCCGGCAGGCGTAGGGCTGGGGGCGCTTGCCGGCGCCGTAGGTTACGGAGTGGGCAATATACCGACTTCGAAGCCGAGGAATAATACGAGACGTCACTAATATACTAAAATTATCAATTATAATTGATAAAATTAATATGAAAGTTTGAATGTTATTTTAACTTTTAGATATGTTACTATTTAACGCAATTTAGATAGTAGTATTCAATTAGCTATATAAAATTAATACTTTTCCATATCAAATTGCAGTGTTATCAAATTTATTATATTTTATTAGTTGAATATCTGCCTAGAAATATAAACTTAAATGTACAACTCAATTGAATTTATAAAATAAAATATATTGAAATTTTTAAACATTTATGTGTTTTTTATTTTAAAAATTATTGGCGAAATGTGTTGGACATCTTAATATATTAGGTTTCAATATTAAGTTTTTCCTTGATAAATATAATAATCTGTTTCACTATATAAAATAATAAGACAGGGTCCGGCACTCGAAGTGTAACCAATTGAAAAAGACATAAACTCAGTTTGGAAAATTACTTTTACTCGATTCAAAGTACAAAATGTGTATTATAATGTAATTATTATCACAATTATTTAAAATTATACATATTTTATTAATTTTTATATTTTTATTTTAAATCATATGCAGTTTTATAAATATAATTATATATATATGATTATAATATATATATATTAGGGTGGTCCTTAACATGGACATTCTCGAATTTCCTTGCTCCCAAGTGCTCAAATGGTTCTAAATTGATAAAAAACAATTCTCTGAAAGTTTTAGCTTTTAATATTAAATTTTAGATAGTGCGCAATTGTCCATATTAAAGAACACCCTAATATATATATATATATATATATATATATATATATATACATTCAATATATAATATAATTATATATATATATATATATATATATATATATATATATTCAATATATAATATAATTATATATATATATATATATTCAATATATAATATAATTATATATATTATATATATATATATATATATATTTATAAAGCAATTTGTACATTTATATATATATATACGAGTATATATATATATATATATATATATTTATATATGATATATATATATATATATATATAATATATATATAAATGTACAAATTGCTTTATACATATATATATATATATATATATATATATATAATATATATATATATATATATATATATATATATATAATACATATATATATAATAGCTAAAACTTTCAGAGAATTATTTTTTATCAATTTGGAACCATTTGAGCCCTTGGGAGCAAAGAAATTCGAAAATGTCCATATTAAAGACCACCCTATATATATATATATATATATATATATATATATATATAATATAAATGTACAAATTGCTTTATACATAATTTTTAAATTGTAGCTTCTACTTTTTTAACATGCTTAATTCTATCATAATCACCTACAATATTTAAAAGTAGTGGTTTCTAATTTTTGCAACACTCACAGTATGATATGAAACAATATCATTTTTAAAAATATCATTAAATATCATTATGAGAACTATTTAACAATTTACATTCACATTTGATTAGGTTCAAATTTCTAAATGCAATAAGCTACCTATACATACTCAAAATGTTATCATGTTATCAATATATTCACTTTTTGATGAATGAATTATAAGCCTAATTCACAATCAATTTAACTGGGATTATGAACAATCAAGAAGTAGTTTTATTTGTATTAACAATTATATATTATGTGTATTACATTTTCTATTTTTACACAACTATTTTATAACAGAAATTAATCAGAAAATATCCCATTTAAAGAATTTACTTTATATGTTTGATTAAAATATAGTTCGTATTATTCATCAAGTTACATATCTTATATGTATAAACATAGTTTTAATTTTGAATTTATTGCGTTCAATTAAAAGTTTAATAACTAAATATATATTGAATAAATATTATTAAACATAGAGTTTAATTCACAATTTACTTAACAATTTTTTTAAAAAATAGGAAGAAATAAAGAAACTTGCATATCAATCAAAAGTTTGAAAATAGATTTAATATCAGCATTCATTGTAAATACTTCTTGGAAGATACAGGTCATGATCTTTGCAATAGGAATGCCTCACTTATAAAATACTTCATGTTTTCGCGCAATTAGTCTTTAATAAAACTTTGATTGTGCATGAGGTTTTTCAAAATTGTATAAAATGAAGAATAAAATGTTATATTTTATTTTCAGTAAGTATACTATATATTTAATAATGAACTTAACTTTTGGGAAACCAATGCAATAAATATTTTTAGTTTTGGTGGTGCTTGTGCCAAACCGTCTTGGATTTGTGCAAACATACCCAATGCAAGAATTATATAACAAATCTTTAAAAGATTTATCACAATCAGCAAGTGATGAAAAAATATCAAACATCTCTGACATGGCAATGGAAGTTGAAAAAGAACCAAACATTATTCCAATAGAACCATTATCCAGAATTAATTTACGTTTAAAGAATTATGAAATGTTTGCTAATAGGGCGAAAAGGTTTACAAGTGCGGCATTTATGAATATGCCAGGCGGTGGTTTTGATAAAAGAAATGCTATTCATGATGCTTTAGCAGATAAGAAGACATTAGAGTTTTTAGGAGCTACAATTGGAGGTGCTGTAGCTGGTGCTACAGGTGGTCCAGCCGGAATCGGTGTTGGTGCAGCTGGAGGTGCCATCGGTTATGGAATTAGTAACCTGGGTTGAGAAAAAGAATTATTCAACATGCACAAAAACCAGCATATTATTTAAAACTGGTAAAATCTTATGCAAATTGAAGTTTCTTTATTATCAAAGAATTACATCTTTATTATTTTTGTTTTGTAAATTTGAAGTAAATTCTCATTGAGTTAATGGTGTAAATTCTCATTGTGTTAATGGTGTATGTTAACGTACAAATCTGATTTAATAAAAATATTATTGCATGTATTTTTTTGTTTTTTAAAATGTGCTCGTATATATTGCATAAATTGCGTAAAGAATTTTGGATCTGGTAGGTGTTTCTGAAATAGTCACTCTTTCTGTAACCAGTAAATTGTATTGTATTATTATGCAAATACAAAAAATACAATTTTGGGACCATTTTTCTGAAGATGTTGAACGTTACTTTTAAATAGATATATAGACGGTTAGACTTAGCACTGAAAGGGTTAATATAAATAGATTGAGGATTTCACGTTTAAAAGTTTTATATTGAAACAAATGTGTCACATCAAGTGCACGGCGCAAAAAACAAAATGGCTAATTGCGCATAATAAACTCCATGAAAGTATTAATAAATGCTTGACTGCCATTGCAAGAAATATGAGTAATTATCAAATAATGTTTATAAGTTTGGGCAAAAGACTAAGAATGTGAAATTAAAGTCTAATATAACATAACAAAATTCAATAACGATATTGGAAAACACAGTTGTCATATATAAATGAAGTATATATTATAAACAAATGTCAATCTACATACCTGTTTCTGAAAGACTTCTGCGTACAGCAATCACTCGTTTTGATTCTCTTGATCCATAATAGTAACTATTCGCTCTTTTTTGAAAACTATTTACACTTTTTATGCACTGAAAAGTTAAATTATTATTAAAAATAATTTGCGAGACGCTCATCACGGGAGTTCGAATACTTATGCCAACTTCCCTCGCAAAGGAAGAGATCCTTCTACTGACATGAACAACTTCAGGTCGGTCACCCTGGGTAAATTTTTACAAAACCAAATGCAGATAATGGATAAATTCAAACAGTAAATAATATTAGAGATTAAAGTTAATTAATTCACGTATAAACCAATATATCTTCTATTATTTTTAGTTTGAATTAACGTAAAACAGTTATTTCAAAATTCATAGTTGCGCTACTTAGCACAGATGGCGCTGCTTCGCAATCAGCTTAAGGCTTAATTTTAGTATCTGGCAACACTAATTCTCAAAACAAGCTGTCAACTTATATTATTTATTAGTTGTATTTATTATTGAAAAAAATAAAATATGTTCGTTAGCAAAAAGGTACAGTTGTTATGCAGAAGTGCATTTAAAAATTCTAATAAAATTAAGATTCAACAACAATGTGAAAGTGAGTTTTTAAAACTAAGTGGTTATGTTTTGTGCAACTATTTACTTTTCTTAATTTATAGGAAGTTTGAGTAGTTTAGAGGCCAAAGAGAGAAGAAATGAATTATTTACTCTAGAGAAAAAACGTCAAAGGGAGGATGTTGGTAGAATAGAAAAAATAGAAGTAAGATATTTAGGAACTCCCAAAGATGTGACTCTTGTAATGAATAAAAACTTGTCCACGCCGTTTAATTGTGCACAACGTAAGTACTATTTATCCAATTATATTATATCCAATAGAAATTAAAATTAATTAATTCACGTATAAATGATTATATATTCTGTTATTTTCAGTTTGAATTAAAGTTAAACAGTTATTTCAAAATTCATAGTTGCGCTGCTTAGCACAGATGGCGCTGCTTTGCAATCAGATAAAGGCTTAATTTTTGTATCTGGCAATACTAATTCTTAAGACAAGCTGTCAACTGTATAGGTTATATATTATTAGTTATATTTATTATTGAATAAAAATAAAATATGTTGGTTAGCAAAAATATACAGTTGTTATGCAGAAGAGTATTTAAAAATTCTAACAAAATTAAGATTCAAGAACAATGTGAAAGTGAGTTTTTAAAGCTAAGAGGTTATGTTTTGTGCAACTATTTAGTTTTCTTAATTTTTAGGAAGTTTGAGTAGTTTAGAGGCTAAAGAGAGAAGAAATGAATTATTTAGTCTAGAGAAAAAACGTCAAAGGGAGAATGTTGGTAGAATAGAAAAAATAGAAGTAAGATATTTAAGAACACCCGAAGATGTGACTCATAGATAATGACTATAATGATAATGAAGATAATGAATAGATGTGACTCTTGTAATGAATAAAAACTTGTCCACACCGTTTAATTGTGCCAAACGTAAGTACAATCTATCCAATCTATCCAATTGTAAAGAATGTTGAAATTTATGTCGGATAAATTTTAGCCAAATGCAGATAATGAAAAATTTAAAAGATAGATGTTATTAGAAATTAAAATTAATTAACTCACATATAAATGATTATATATTCTGTTATTTTCGGTTTGAATTAACGTTAAACAGTTATTTCAAAATTCATAGTTGCGCTACTTAGCACAGATGGCGCTGCTTAGCAATCAGATTAAGGCTTAATTTTGGTATCTGGCAACACTACTTCTTACAACAAGCTGTCAACTCTTTAGGTTATATATTATTAGTTATATTTATTATTGAATAAAAAATAAAATATGTTGGTTAGCAAAAATATACAGTTGTTATGCAGGAGAGTATTTAAAAATTCTAACAAAATTAAGATTCAACAACAATGTGAAAGTGAGCTTTTAAAACTAAGAGGTTATGTTTTGTGCAACTATTTACTTTGCTTAATTTTTAGGAAGTTTGAGTAGTTTAGAAGCCAAAGAGAGAAGAAATGAATTATTTACTCTAGAAAAAAAACGTCAAAGGGAGGATGTTGGTAGAATAGAAAAAATAGAAGTAAGATATTTAGGAACTCCCGAAGATGTGACTCTTGTAATGAATAAAAACTTGTCCACACCGTTTAATTGTGCACAACGTAAGTACTATCTATCCAATTATAAAGAATGTTGAAAATTATGTCGGATAAATTTTAGATTTAAGTGAAGTTCACACACAACGTGCTTTGGCTTTAATTGACGGACATACCCCATGGGATATGCACAGACCATTGGAAGTAAGTAGATGTTTAAAGCATTTCATATCTGTACATGAGAATAGTTGCATGCAATGAATATCCATTTTGAAAGCCTATTACAATACCTTTTCCAATTACAGGATACATGCACATTGCAACTTTTAAACTTTACTGTAGCGGAACCTCAGATGGTCAACAAAGCATATTGGAGAACATGTTCATTTTTATTGGGTGCATTAGTTCAAAATGTCTTCAAAGACGATATACCAGTATTTCTCCATAGTTTTCCAGGACCAAATAGTAAATATACTTATAAGATAAAGCAATTTTGTGATAAATGAATTATTCATTCATGTACTTGAATATAGATGCCTTTTTTATGTCTTCTAGATTTTTTGTCTATTTTAAATCATTTGTTTACATCATTTGTCTTCTTTAACAGTTCGATCTGGAAGTTTTGTGCATGATTTTGAATTAGGCATACCTGATTGGAAACCAACGCCACAAGAAATGTATGCATTATCTGCAGAAATGATTAAATTCTGTTCTAAAAGTTACCCAATAGAAAGATTAGACATTTCTGGAGACTTAGCATTAGAAATGTTTAAGGAAAATAAACACAAAACAAAACAAATTCCTTCTATATTGCATCAAAGTGGTAAATAATCTAAGTTCATATATAAAGCATAAATTTCAGATTTTTCTTTGATATTGTATCATTTGTTTTTATCATTATAGGAATCATAACAGTTTATCGAGCCGGAACACATGTTGATATTTCAAGAGGCCCCATGATTTCAAATACGAACCTACTTGGAAAAACATCAATAATGTCACTTCATAAAATCACAAATACAGATACAGTTAGTGAAGGTGGTCAACTATATAGGCTGCAGGGTGTTTCATTGCCGAAAGAACTTATGATGAATCATTTTGCTTATGGAATTATAGAGGATAGGGCACGCCAATTGGTAAGTCTAATTCTAAGTACATACATATTACAAGCAAGTTTTTGAGATATGTTATTATAATTGAAAAGAGTGAAAAGAACATCATTTTATCATTATTGATAAAATTGATTTATAGCTGCATAGTTATTAAAATTTTGTACTATTTGTATTGAGTCAATTACTTGAGGCTGAAAAGATATTATTATATCTAATTAATAAAGATATATCAAGTATATCTTATGACAATTACATTTTGTACCATTAAATGAAAATAATTATTAGAATTATATATCCAAATCTTTGGAAATTTAAGTATTTATCCGTGTCTAAAATAAGTTTGTAAAGTCATTTTATTTAATCGTTTCTCATATTATGTTTACTTAGCAATTTTGTATATATATATATATATATATATATATATATATATATATTATGAGTATTGGTGCAGACATATAGAATAACTCATCATTATGGAAGGACTCTCAAACTTTAAATTTGAAGATTACTCAAAATATTTCAAGGAGAATTATGTTTTGAAGATTAAAATCTGTTTTTTATATATATTTAATATATAATCATATCCTTCTCATTTTATTTCTTTTACAAATATCTAAGAAAATTTAAAATTTTCTTAGCTTATTATTTATATTGTGATTACAGAACACCTCATCAAGGATGCCACACGAACCATACGCAGCAGACGAACCGCGACCTACACCAGTAGAAGCTATTTCTTAAATAGATTTGTTACTAGATAAATATTTTATAATAATTAATAACGAAAATAAATTATATACTTTGAATATTGTTATTTTAACTGTCTGA
Organism: Ctenocephalides felis; assembly: GCF_003426905.1. Taxonomy (NCBI): domain Eukaryota; kingdom Metazoa; phylum Arthropoda; class Insecta; order Siphonaptera; family Pulicidae; genus Ctenocephalides; species Ctenocephalides felis. Next base: position 3,924,936 of record NW_020539724.1, on the reverse strand, counting down.
AGGCAAAGTTTATGTTTTAGAAAAATAATCCGACTTGCTGATTTTATTTTCTTCAAAAGTCATTCTGAATTGTTTTGGATCAAAATTGGAAAAACTATGTGTGAGCGGAAGTTTAACCTTGCGCCGACGTTTTCTCAAAAACAGCTGGATTGATTTCAAAAATTCAAAAGCCATTCAATGATAAGGACTCGCGTTGAGAATTTTTTCAAAATGATCGTCAGATGAATTTCTTCACAATTAGCAGGCAAGTGCAAACATTTATTGTCTCGTTTTAGTTGAAAAACCTGAATTTATTTTAAAAATTAGAACATCGTTTGAAAGTTATTAGTTTGGGAATCATGCTGATCGGTTTTTGGTAATGAATGACCGGGCCCGTTTCTTTATAATTAATTGTTGATTTTTTTTTAACAATTTTAATATAAAGTTTTCAAGATTTCTAAAATATTATATCCCTACAACAAGTGATTTAATTATATAAACTTTGTCAAAGTTTGGACTGATGGAATGGCTCAAAATTTCAAAATTTCATTCACTCATACTTAAAAATTGCTAAGTTTGACCAAGTTTATTTAATAATTATTGGATTATTTGCATATAAAGGAAAGTTCATGCTCTAATGACACTTTTCCCTAGTGAATTTTTGTTTTCCTTCTGACCAAAAAATATATTCAAAATATTAATTTATATTATTTATTGTTTTATAAATATTTACTTTCCTATTTTTGTTTTGATATTTAATATATCTTACACCTTCTACTTGCAGATTCTATTATAATCGTTATAATCTAACTTTATAAGTTAAAAAAATGCTATTAACGATGTGATAAGATTTCTCTTTGAAGAATATTTCGCAAATGTTTATAGTATAAATTAATATAGAGTATACCGAGCTAAATTTTAGGAAACCGGAATAAATCAGTAATTGCGAAATTATTTGTAGTAAGGTTAAGAAAGGAATCCTTTGTTCGTTTTCACTGCCAAGAACCAGATAATATATTGGACATTTTGTATTTTTTATTTTTATGATTACCAAGAAATTCAGTGAATAAGCTTGAAAATACCAAAAGTTTGTTCCAAAAAGAGCCAAAACTGGTATTTCAGTTTTAAGAGAACAGAGCGTCCGATTTGAATCATTCGAAACAGCTCTGCAGCGCGATTGATTTAAAAAAAAGTTAAAACTTTTCAAAAATCTAAGTTTTTTTTTTATTTTAATTTTTGGTACAGGAAGTTTCAGCAATTTGTCTTAAGGCACGATGCCATTCTCCACTAATTTTTTTCTAAAATACCAAATAGAGTATTTTAGAGAAAATTCTCTATATTTACCCCTAGTTTGTTATTCACTGGTTTCTTCGTATTGTTATTGTATCCAAAAGAAGAAGTAGAGAGGGCAAATGTCACTCACAATCTCAATCTCATAATTCAACTCAACACAACAGTGCCTTCCGACGCCAAGTGTTTGTTGCAAATTGTCTTTCATAGAGATCACATCGAAATTAAAAAAATTACTAGTTTTTATTATTGTTAGTTTATAAGATTTGAAACAATCATGAAGGCGATTTGGCTTCTATCGCTGTTTGTTTGTACAGGTGAGATAAATGAATTTTTTTAATAATTATGGTACTAATAATAAAAATCTTAACATTTGAAATGTGGTCCTCAATCACTTTTATTATATTTAAAAATATAATATTTGAGATTATCATATTTAAGATTATCTTGAGATTTTTTTCTTAAGATTTTCTTGATTTTTTTCTTAAGATTTTCTTGAGATATTGAGATTTTTGCATTAATTAATGTAATTTAGAAATAGAAAAAGTGATTAAGTATAAAATATTTTTCATATGCTAAATTTTATATAAAACATTTGATAGAATATTTAAATATTTTTAAATAATTTTTTTTTTTAATTTGAAATGATTTCCGAATTAATTATTTGGCTAACAAAGGTGTCAGCTAATACTATGAATTTTTATCATAAAATTATCTATCGGAAATGTTTTAATAATTTATTATGATAAATAAATTATTATAATAAATGAATTATTTATTATAAGATATTAATTAATATCTCCTGATTTAATAATTTATAATAATCACAACATCTGTAAAATAATAAATCACTTATAAGTGATTTATTATTTTACAAATGTTGTGAATATTAGTAAACAAAATATATCCATCACTCTCTTCATAATTCTAAATATGGTTCTAAAAGTCTTAATATAAACTTAAGTTTTAGAACCATATTAAGAATTATGAAGAGAGTGATTGATATGTTTTGTGTTCTAAAATATTAATATAAAAATTTGATGAATATGTAATTATTTCTGCAGATAACTTTTTTTATATTTAGCAAGTTAGAGTTTTATGCGTGATTGAACCTGGTTCTTTTTGATTGCAAGGTTCAAAAAAGCGCCCAAAATGCCTATATAAATATATTTTTGTAAAATTATTATTATTTTTGTAATAATAATCTGTTTTAACAATATTGTATATCTGTGGTATGTAGGAGCCTTTATCTTTTGCTTTAAATTTAAAATATTCTACCTGTATGGCTTTTAGATTTCTTATCTAAAGTATTTCAAAAATTGTTCTAAAAGTAAATCGTTTTCTCCTGTTTTTGTTACCATATCCTGTATTTCGTGATAAAATAGAATTCTTATATCGATTGCTATTTTGTATGATAAAATTTTACTAAATGTTTATTATTGATTTCATTTCAAATTATGCATATCGAGAAATTATTATCAACTATTTAATAGTATAAAGGATTTTTTAATAAACAATTACTCATTTTAAAAAATATTTTGGTATAACATGGTATAACAAGTTTTCGATTAGAAAAAGCGTAGTTTGAGAATGCTTATATAAAAAACGAACAGTATACTATACAATATCCAAAGGTTTTTATACTTCCTTATACAAAAAATATACAAAAGAATTCTATTTGAGATCAGAATCAAAACGTGCCACATGGTTTAAATTTTTTTTAGATACTTGCTATCACAGGTGTGCGCTGTTTCAAAAATTTAAAAAAATATTTGTATAGAATTACTATTCTCTTTGTGGCTGTTGTATTTATACTTTATATTTTGTTAATTTTATTATCTTTATATTATAACCCATTAAACTTTAAACTCACGATTGTATATGAACAAAGTATATATTTAAACAATACAGATAAATTATAAACATAAATGTATATAGCTTCTAAAATACATTCTCAAGATGTCGATGTTTTTGATGAAAATAATTACAATTTAAAGACTGGAACACTTTCTTGGTCAATCACAAAATCTATTAATTATTTTTGAAATTAAATCTGTCTTGTTGATTTTTACTCTAATTATACATTTACTAATATTATTAAAAATATTATTGGTATTATAAGTTTATACCTATATTATGTTTTTTTCAATTTTTAATTTCAAAAACAGTGATATCCGACGAAGTACCAGAATGGGGGCCACAATACACAGTTAAAGGAACTCTTTTCATACCATATGCCGAAATTCAAGAACCTTTCTATGCTTGGTAAGCATATTTAATATTAATTATATTAATCAAATTACATGTTTTAAATGTCTATTATGAAACAGTAGAAAAAATTCTTAAGTACTTTTATGATTTACCAGGTATGATGAAAATGCAAAATCTTCAAGAATTGATTACTACGGAGGTATGGTGAAGACTTACCAGTTAGCCGGAAAAAATAATAATTATGGTGTCAGCTTAAAGGTAAATTGAAAACAATATTCATATAAATTTTATTCGCATTTTTTTTTCAAATAAAGTTTCTCTCAATTGCACCGTTTGATAGAAAAATATTAGATATATCTATATTGATTTTTAATGCAAATTATAATCATATAAATATATAAAGTAAGAAAATACGCAGTTTTTTTAGGTTTTGTCAAACGGTGAAAAACTTTGATTTTATCACAACTATGAATGGAATAAAATATTTTATTTATAACTTTGTAATGAAATCCTATATTCTCTTGGCTGAATCATCATATATGAATAATATCTAAGGTAGTATGTGAAAAAATAAATAAAGACGTAAAAAAAACAGAAAGAAATTCGATATTATTTTTGTTCAGCACAAAAAGATAGTGATAGCCAAGAAATTTAATCAAGGCGGATATTCAAGTTTTTCTGTCTACGCATTATATTTCATAAATTTTGATGCGTAGTTGAAATTTAACAAGTTTGGTCAAAATTAACAAAAATACAACAAATACAATTTACACAAAAATTGATACAAATAAATTATTTATATATAAATGTTGCTAGATAAAAATAATTCACTTACTATACTTCGTATTTAAATATTTTCAAATGTGAATTTTCTGCCATTATCAAATTAAAACTTAGATTTTCTTTATTAAATTTACGTGAACCCCTTGGTATACCTACTTTTGATTTTAAATTTTATTTATTATTATAATTATATTTTATTAAAACAATTTCTCAACTTTATTATTGATTTCGTGATGCATCTCCTCAGATTGCTCCTGTTACTACAGAAGAAGAACAAAATGCTGATACTTGTCTGCAAATTAATGGAACTAAAGAACAAACCATTAACATTCAGCCTATTCTTCCCGATTTGAAATTGTTCAAAAGAGTCGGTAAGATAAACATAATAATTATAATAATTAGTTTAAACAATTTCTCCTAATGTTTGAGATTTTTTTTTAGGCGAAGAAGAAATTTTAGGACTGAACTGTGACAAATGGAGTTTGATCGACACCATCGGCCACAAAACTAATAAATACACCATGTGGGTCAGGTACGTACAAAATTTAAAATTTTTGCTTACACATAATTTTGATTATTACTATTTATGTGTGTATATTTAATTTAGGTACAAGAAATCTCACAAAAACTCCGCAGAACGTTTATCAATTCCTGTAAGATACGAAATGAAGGGATACAATTCACTTCTTGGATCTCATTATGATCATTACTATTTGGAATACGATTCTTTCAGCACAGATGATATTGATAACGAAGTTTTTGAAGTCGATGAAGGTAAATTCCAAATTTATAAGTTAAATTTCCACAAATTTAACATTTATCGTCTTCCTTTTTTAGATAAACCTTGCGTTGGTTTCCCCGGTCCAGGATCAGGAACAGTTGCCACTTTTAATCCAATGAGGGAATTCGTGCATCCTCATTTTACTGAACATATTGATGAAGAATTCCACCGATTCATCAATAAACACGGAAAAATTTATAATAAAAATGAAGAACATCATTTCCGCAAAGAAATTTTCAGACAAAACTTGAGGTAAACTGATAAAATCTCAACATAGACTCTTCTTTACTAACTATAACGATAAGGAGCGATAGGATTTTTTTGGATATTTTTTGTATATTTTATCTTTTGGATTTCATTTTCTAGGTACATTTTTTCTAAGAATCGTGCAAATTTGGGATACACTTTGACTGTTAACCATTTGGCTGATCGTACTGAAGCTGAACTTAAGGCTTTGAGAGGACACAGACCTTCCTCCGGTTATAATGGCGGTTTACCCTTTCCTCACAATACCACCAAGGAAGCAAGAAATTTACCAGATTCTTTTGATTGGAGAATTTATGGAGCTGTTACTCCAGTTAAAGGTAGGATGACGCAAATTTTGGATAAAAAAATTAAAATTTGAAAGAATTTGAAATCATTAAGTTATTAAACCAACGTGATGAGATGAAACTAAATATTCTGAACCAATTATAAATAAATACCATTCCAAAAACGTTAAGATTTGCGAAAAGGTATAGAATTAAATATAAATTTGCATAAAATTATAAATATTAAGTTTTAAGTTCAAACCCCAGGATTTAATGAAATTTTGCTGTAGGAATATTCGAATAATTATATGTTAATAAAGTATTATATCATTTAAGATCAATCTGTCTGTGGTTCCTGCTGGTCTTTCGGAACAATCGGAGCTATCGAAGGTGCATATTTCTTGAAAAACGGCGGTAATCTCGTGCGATTGTCTCAACAGGCTTTGATTGATTGTTCTTGGGGGTAAATGTTAAAAAAGTATCATTTTTTTAAACGTGGCTGTTCGAATGATAGTACTATTATTCTTTTTATTGTAGATATGGAAATAATGGTTGCGACGGTGGCGAAGATTTCCGCGCCTACCAATGGATGATGAAACATGGAGGAATCCCTACTGAAGAGGATTATGGTGGTTACTTGGGACAAGTAAGATCAGTTATTGCCCTAAAAAATAATTAACAGAAATTTCACTATATACAAATTTTTTTCATTATTGTTGTTATAATCTGATCCAACTAGATGAAAAATGACTCAATTTTTTGGCAAATGTTGATGAAAAATGAAAAATTAAGATTGTTTAATAAAATAATTAGTTGGTATTTGCGCCATAAGTATGCATTTGAAAAGGGAATTTTAAAAAGACAATCTCTCAGCTAATTTCCAAACAAAAATAAAAACATCCTATATAATTTGGGAATATCTAAAAATATCTACCTAAAAAAAATGTTCATGCATCCATTCTATTTCAAGAGTTTATTGGTGGTTCTTACGAAGAACTGATTTCTAAACCTATGAATTGCTATGGCAAAATGTATTAACACCTGAAGTCTTCAATTTTGAGAATATTCTTTTGTCTATTTAATTTTGTATTATTTAATTCTTCAGGATGGTTACTGCCATGTCAACAACGTTACTTTAGTTGCTCCCATCACAGGGTATGTCAACGTAACTCGTAACGATGTTGACGCTATGAAGGTAATTATTACATTTTTATGAACCACAAAAGGTGTAATAATAAAGTTGAAATCCTAAATCAATTAATTACACTAATTCCTTATTTATTAATCTGGTTTATGATCAACTAGGTTGCCCTTCTTAAACACGGTCCAATTTCGGTGGCCATTGACGCATCACACAAAACATTCAGTTTTTACTCCAACGGCGTTTACTACGAACCGAAATGGTAACTATCAATTCCCAAAGTTGTTTTTACCTTAAAAATATAAATTTTGAAGTATTTTATAAAATCATGTATCTTTTACCAGTGGCAATAAAGAGGACGAGTTAGACCACGCCGTATTAGTAGTCGGTTATGGTGAAATCAACAGCGAACCTTACTGGTTGGTCAAGAATTCCTGGTCGAATTTGTGGGGAAACGATGGTTATATTTTGATGTCCGCCAAAAATAATAATTGCGGAGTTTTGACTGATCCAACTTATGTTACTATGTAACTTACTTTTTAAGATTTTGATTTTTTTACAGGCATTGTAAAATTGATGTTTAGCTTTAAACGAATCCATATGGAAAGATGAGAATAAACAAGACTTAGATTAAATATTTGCATTTTAATACGTAGATTGGAGAACTGCCAAGGTCTATTTGAATAGAAAATATATTTTGAAATATAGTTTTCAAAAAAAAACAATTTTTCATTAGTTCAAATCATAGCAGACTGGTAAATCGAATGAGGATGCTAATTATCATAAAGATATTATAACTATTATAAAAAAAAATTTAATTAAATATGTTATACTTCGAAGAAAAGGTAATGCCTGTTTATAAATGTATTTATTTAAATTATTTAAATGTATTTATTGCCGTCAATTTTTTGTTGGATCTTTGTATGGTTGAAAGAAAACAGGAAAATTAATTTAAAACAAAAAAAATCGAATTTATTTGAAACTTTAAAAAAGTATACAATATATAAAATAACATCAATAAAAATTATACATGTTTTCTGAGACTTTACAATACACTATCATCAATTATATGTAACAATATCTATTATTTTTTCAATAGAGTTCGCTGGGCTGGGCTTGAAGTACGTGGACCAGGTATATTGGAAACGATATTCCCTTTGCCGGTTGGTTTATATTTCAAATTATTATTATTTGCTGAATTAGGATCTTTCAGTGAAGTCAAAGATGAAATTTTTCGTCGGGCCGTCATTATGTTTCTGCTAGCATTTTGGAGAACTGAGGACGCACCTGGATAAAAGACATATTTGATTTCCTTTTGTAAAATTTTTACTTAATAATTAATTCGAGGGTATAATTTAATTTATGCTACTGATAATACGATCTACTTTTATAAAGTATCTTCTATGAGCTATACAACCAAATACCAGAAGTACTGAATAACTAATGTTTTATAGAATCATAATATGTTCGAGTCAGTGAAGTCAGTAAAATCATCCAATATTTTGAAAGAAATAAATATTACTTGAAGAAAATATACCTCACATACAATCGAACTTGTTTTATAAACAATGATCGATATCATAAAATGTGTACTTTATACACAGAATGTCGAAACTATTTTATCAACAATTCATTGAAGTACATGTGTTCTAAAATTTTAGTATATTTTTTAGCAATTTTTTTTTCGAGAATCATAACATAATATTAATTAATATATATTAATTGAATGACCCATTTTTTTAATTTTTGGGTCAATTTTTCAATATAAATTGGCAGACAATATAATTTAATTCAACACATTTGATTTCATAGAAACATTTCATAAACCATAAAAAAGATTTGCGTAATTGCTCATTATTAAAATAAGAAATATTTCAAAAAAGTAAATCATCCAAAATTTTAAATAAATAATTTTGTACCATATTTCACAGAAGTTGTTCATTTATTTCATAGAATAAAATTAAAATTTTATTCAATGTTTATTCGGCAAAAACTACATAGATTGGGAATCACAAACCTAATTACTCAGAACTTTCCAGTGATTCCCAACCTGTGTAGTTTTTGCCGAATAAACATAGAATGAAATTTTAATTTTGTTTGCAAGTCCCTGCAACTGGAGCATCCAAGTTTTTCCAAAATATTTTGTAATTCAAACCAAAAAATAGGAATTGGTGTTAAAAAATTGATAGTAATTTATGTATGTTTTTTCATTATATTGTATATTATTTTGTATGCCGTTAAATAATTTATAATAACAGTTAAATATTTATAATTTGGACATTCAGGAGGCGCACCAATAATTTTAAAAAAGTAAAACGGGGAGGACGCGGTATGGAAAGTTTGCAAACCACTGAAATAAGTATGAAATTCATATGCTAGTATATTACACCTACTAATTATTTTACTAATCTTACCTTCTGCTCCTTTAGCTTGATTATTACGGATGGCAACGCCCGAAATTTTGGAGGTAAGGGACTTCCTAGCAGTCGGCAGCCTTGCGGCTCCTAAAGAAAATCGCCCTACTGCGCCCCTGGCTAACCGAGGAGTTGGTGAGGCTAATTTTCGAGCTGCTGTACTTGATGTATTGTTAAGGAACGAAGGATTGGACAAATTTGTGAGTTTTATTTAAAGATTTCTTCAAAAGTTTTTCAATTTTGTCCATGTTGTCCTCTTGTCTTTACATAGTTTCATTATAGCGTCGCAGTTCATCTGAAATTGAGGAGGATGACAATGGATAATTGGTTACTTGTTTTTTATTGAAACTATTTGTAACCACATGATAAAATTTCAACTAATATGTAGATTAGTCGAATAGTAGAAATTTTAAAATAAGAAATATTTATGTAGCTAATGTTAATATCTTATAACAAAGTTATTACTGATCCTTACTTCGTCCAGCCTGATTTGGCCTAATCATCTGTAATGCTAGCTATTGGACTTGATGTAGCTTGCAAAAATGG
>NW_020539724.1:3896244-3914261 GCF_003426905.1 Ctenocephalides felis | reverse complement strand
ACTCTTTTCATACCATATGCCGAAATTCAAGAACCTTTCTATGCTTGGTGCATATTTAATTTAATTATATTAATCAAATTACATGTTTTAAATGTCTATTATGAACAGTAGAAAAATTCTTAAGTACTTTATGATTTACCAGGTATGATGAAAATGCAAAATCTCAAGAATTGATTACTACGGAGGTATGGTGAAGACTTACCAGTTAGCCGGAAAAAATAATAATTATGGTGTCAGCTTAAAGGTAAATTGAAAACAATATTCATATAAATTTTATTCGCATTTTTTTTTCAAATAAAGTTTCTCTCAATTGCACCGTTTGATAGAAAAATATTAGATATATCTATATTGATTTTTAATGCAAATTATAATCATATAAATATATAAAGTAAGAAAATACGCAGTTTTTTTAGGTTTTGTCAAACGGTGAAAAACTTTGATTTTATCACAACTATGAATGGAATAAAATATTTTATTTATAACTTTGTAATGAAATCCTATATTCTCTTGGCTGAATCATCATATAATAATATCTATCTAAGGTAGTATGTGAAAAAATAAATAAAGACGTAAAAAAAACAGAAAGAAATTCGATATTATTTTTGTTCAGCACAAAAAGATAGTGATAGCCAAGAAATTTAATCAAGGCGGATATTCAAGTTTTTCTGTCTACGCATTATATTTCATAAATTTTGATGCGTAGTTGAAATTTAACAAGTTTGGTCAAAATTAACAAAAATACAACAAATACAATTTACACAAAAATTGATACAAATAAATTATTTATATATAAATGTTGCTAGATAAAAATAATTCACTTACTATACTTCGTATTTAAATATTTTCAAATGTGAATTTTCTGCCATTATCAAATTAAAACTTAGATTTTCTTTATTAAATTTACGTGAACCCCTTGGTATACCTACTTTTGATTTTAAATTTTATTTATTATTATAATTATATTTTATTAAAACAATTTCTCAACTTTATTATTGATTTCGTGATGCATCTCCTCAGATTGCTCCTGTTACTACAGAAGAAGAACAAAATGCTGATACTTGTCTGCAAATTAATGGAACTAAAGAACAAACCATTAACATTCAGCCTATTCTTCCCGATTTGAAATTGTTCAAAAGAGTCGGTAAGATAAACATAATAATTATAATAATTAGTTTAAACAATTTCTCCTAATGTTTGAGAATTTTTTTTAGGCGAAGAAGAAATTTTAGGACTGAACTGTGACAAATGGAGTTTGATCGACACCATCGGCCACAAACTAATAAATACACCATGTGGGTCAGGTACGTACAAATTTAAAATTTTTGCTTACACATAATTTTGATTATTACTATTTATGTGTGTATATTTAATTTAGGTACAAGAAATCTCACAAAAACTCCGCAGAACGTTTATCAATTCCTGTAAGATACGAAATGAAGGGATACAATTCACTTCTTGGATCTCATTATGACCATTACTATTTGGAGTACGATTCTTTTAGCACAGACGATATTGATAACGAAGTTTTCGAAGTCGATGAAGGTAACTTCCAAATTTATAACTTATATTTCCAGAAATTTAACATTTATCGTCTTCCTTTTTTAGATAAACCTTGCGTTGGTTTCCCCGGTCCAGGATCAGGAACAGTTGCCACTTTTAATCCAATGAGGGAATTCGTGCATCCTCATTTTACTGAACATATTGATGAGGAATTCCACCGATTCATCAATAAACACGGAAAAATTTATAATAAAAATGAGGAACATCATTTCCGAAAAGAAATTTTCAGGCAAAACTTGAGGTAAACTAATAAAATCTCAACATAGACTCTTCTTTACTAACTATAACGATAAGGAGCGATAGGATTTTTTTGGATATTTTTTGTATATTTTATCTTTTGGATTTCATTTTCTAGGTACATTTTTTCTAAGAATCGTGCAAATTTGGGATACACTTTGACTGTTAACCATTTGGCTGATCGTACTGAAGCTGAACTTAAGGCTTTGAGAGGACACAGACCTTCCTCCGGTTATAATGGCGGTTTACCCTTTCCTCACAATACCACCAAGGAAGCAAGAAATTTACCAGATTCTTTCGACTGGCGAATTTATGGAGCTGTTACTCCAGTTAAAGGTAGGATGACGCAAATTGGATAAAAAAATTAAAATTTGAAAGAATTTGAAATCATTAAGTTATAAACCAACGTGATGAGATGAAACTAAATATCTGAACCAATTATAAATAATACCATTCCAAAACGTTAAGATTTGCGAAAAGGTATAGAATTAAATATAAATTTGCATAAATTATAAATATTAAGTTTTAAGTTCAACCCCAGGATTTAATGAAATTTTGCTGTAGGTATATTTGAATAGATATGTTAATAAAGTATTATATCATTTAAGATCAATCTGTTTGTGGTTCCTGCTGGTCTTTCGGAACAATTGGAGCAATCGAAGGTGCATATTTCTTGAAAAACGGCGGTAATCTTGTACGATTGTCTCAACAGGCTTTGATTGATTGTTCTTGGGGTAAATGACTTTTTTTAAACTAGAATTTCCAATGATAATAATAATACTATTTTTTATTATTTAATCGTAGTATGGAAATAATGGTTGCGACGGTGGCGAAGATTTCCGCGCCTACCAATGGATGATGAAACATGGAGGAATCCCTACTGAAGAGGATTATGGTGGTTACTTGGGACAAGTAAGATCAGTTATTGCCCTAAAAAATAATTAACAGAAATTTCACTATATACAAATATTTTTTCATTTTTGTTGTTATAATCTATCCAACAGATGGAAAATGACTCAATTTTTTGGCAAATGTTGATGAAAAATGAAAAATTAAGATTAGTAAAATACATAGTTGATATTGCGCCATAAGTATGCATTTGAAAAGGAAAATTTTAAAAACACAATCTCTCAGCTATTTCCAAACAAAATAAAAACATCCTATTAATTGGGAATATCTAAAAATATCTACCTAAAAAAAATGTTCATGCATCCATTCTTTTCAAGAGTTTATTGGTGGTTCTTACGAAGAACTGATTTCTAAACCTATGAATTGCTATGGCAAAATGTATTAACACCTGAGTCTTCAATTTTGAGAATATTCTTTTGTCTATTTAATTTTGGTATTATTAATTCTTCAGGATGGTTACTGCCATGTCAAACGTTACTTTAGTTGCTCCTATCACAGGGTATGTCAACGTAACACGTAATGACGTTGACGCTATGAAGGTAATTATTACATTTTATGAACACAAAAGGGGTGTAATAATAAAATTGAAATCTTAAATCAGTTAGTTACACTAATTGCTTATTTATTAATCTGGTTTATGATCAACTAGGTTGCCTTCTTAAACACGGTCCAATTTCGGTGGCCATTGACGCATCACACCAAAACATTCAGTTTTTACTCCAACGGCGTTTTACTACGAACCGAAATGGTAACTATCAATTCCAAAGTTGTTTTTACCTTCAAAATATAAATTTTGAAGTATTTTATAAAATCATATATCTTTTACCAGTGGCAATAAAAAGAGGACGAGTTGGACCCATGCCGTATTAGTAGTCGGTTATGGTGAAATCAACAACGAACCTTACTGGTTGGTCAAGAATTCCTGGTCGAATTGTGGGGAAATGATGGTTATATTTTGATGTCCGCCAAAAATAATAATTGCGGAGTTTTGACTGATCCAACTTATGTTACTATGTAACTTACTTTTTAAGAATTTGATTTTTTTACAGGCATTGTAAAATTGATGTTTAGCTTTAAACGAATTCATATGGAAAGATGAGAATAAACAAGACTTAGATTAAATATTTGCGTTTTAATACGTAGATTGGAGAACTGCCAAGGTCTATTTGAATAGAAAATATATTTTGAAATATAATTTTCAAAAAAAAACAATTTTTCATTAGTTCAAATCATAGCATACTGGTAAATCGAATGAGGATGCTAATTATCATAAAGATATTATAACTATCATAAAAAAATTCTTAATTAAATGTGTAATACTTCGAAGAAAAGGTAATGCCTGTTTATAAATGTATTTATTTAAATTATTTAAATGTATTTATTGCCGTCAATTTTGTTGGATCCTTGTATGGTTGAAAGAAAACAGGAAAATTAATTTAAAACAAAAAAAATCGAATTTATTTGAAACTTTAAAAAGTATACAATATATAAAATAACATCAATAAAAATTATACATGTTTTCTGAGACTTTACAATACACTATCATCAATTATATGTAACAATATCTATTATTTTTTCAATAGAGTTCGCTGGGCTGGGCTTGAAGTACGTGGACCAGGTATATTGGAAACGATATTCCCTTTGCCGGTTGGTTTATATTTCAAATTATTATTATTTGCTGAATTAGGATCTTTCAGTGAAGTCAAAGATGAAATTTTTCGTCGGGCCGTCATTATGTTTCTGCTAGCATTTTGGAGAACTGAGGACGCACCTGGATAAAAGACATATTTGATTTCCTTTTGTAAAATTTTTACTTAATAATAATTAATTCGAGGGTTTAATTTAATTTATGCTTATTGATAATATCTTCTATCAGCTATCCAACTAAATAGCAGAAGTACTGTATAAAATATTTTTTGCTGGTTGCTAAAAGTGTTTCAATAACAAAAGTTTTATAGAATCATAATATGTTCAAGTGAGTAGAGTGTTAAAATATCCAATATTTTAGAAGAAATAAATATTTTTTTGAAGAAAATATATACCATACAAACAATCGAACTTGTTATATAAACAATGATCGATATCATAAAATGTGTACTTTATACACAGAATGTCAAAACTATTTTTATCAACAATTCATGAACGTAAATAGTGATTGATAAGTGGCCTGAAGTACATTGTGCTGAATTTTTTTTACTTTTCGTGAATCATAATATGCCGGTTAATCAATGTAACCGTATCATTTTAATGTAAATATTAATTGAATGACCCATTTTTTGAATTTTTAGATCAATTTTTCAATATAAAATGGCAGACAATATAATTTAATTCAACACATTTGATTTCATAGAAACATTTCATAAACCATAAAAAAGATTTGCGTAATTGCTCATTATTAAAATAAGAAATATTGCAAAAAAGTAAATCATCCAAAATTTTAAATAAATAATTTTGTACCATATTTCACAGAAGTTGTTCATTTATTTCATAGAATAAAATTAAAATTTCATTCTATGTTTATTCGGCAAAAACTACATAGATTGGGAATCACAAACCTAATTACTCAGAACTTTCCAGTGATTCCCAACCTGTGTAGTTTTTGCCGAATAAACATAGAATGAAATTTTAATTTTGTTTGCAAGTCCCTGCAACTGGAGCATCCAAGTTTTTCCAAAATATTTTGTAATTCAAACCAAAAAATAGGAATTGGTGTTAAAAAAATTGATAGTAATTTATGTATGTTTTTTCATTATATTGTATATTATTTTGTATGCCGTTAAATAATTTATAATAACAGTTAAATATTTATAATTTTGGACATTTTAGATAAATTCAGGAGGCGCACCAATAATTTTAAAAAAGTAAAACGGGGAGGACGCGGTATGGAAAGTTTGCAAACCACCGAATAAGTATGAAATTCATATGCTAGTATATTACACCTACTAATTATTTTACTAATCTTACCTTCTGCTCCTTTAGCTTGATTATTACGGATGGCAACGCCCGAAATTTTGGAGGTAAGGGACTTCCTAGCAGTCGGCAGCCTTGCGGCTCCTAAAGAAAATCGCCCCACTGCGCCTCTGGCTAACCGAGGAGTTGGTGAGGCTAATTTTCGAGCTGCTGTACTTGATGTATTGTTAAGGAACGAAGGATTGGACAAATTGTGAGTTTTATTTAAAGATTTCTTCAAAAGTTTTTCAATTTTGTCCATGTTGGTCCTCGTGTCTTTACATAGTTTCATTATAGCGTCGCAGTTCATCTGAAAATTGAGGAGGATGACAATGATAATTGGTTACTTGATTTTATTGAAACTATTTGTAACCACATGATAAAATTTCAACTAATATGTAGATTAGTCGAATAGTATAAATTTTAAAATAAGAAATATTTTATGTAGCTAATGTTAATAATCTTATAACAAAGTTATTACTGATCCTTACTTCGTCCAGGCTGATTTGGCCTAATCCATCTGTAATGCTAGCTATCGGACTTGATGTAGCTTGCAAAAATGGTGTTTCTCGTTCCCAAGTCAATTGTCTTTGCAATTTTTCCTTCAGCTCTGTTTCTTTCTCAGTTTCTTTAATTTGTGGACTTAATGATGACAACGCTTTTGCTGGCAGAGATTTACGGCCCGTAACTGGTTTTGGCTAAAAATAAAAAACAATTTTTAACAAAATTTAAATTGTATTTGAAGTTTTATATCTAACAAGTTATAAATGAGTTTCATCTACCTCATAGTCTATCGCCATGGGGCTAATAGGAACATTTTCTTTATTCTGAAGATTCTTGAAAGAATCATCAGTTCTTGACTTGCACATGGAACCAGCAGACTAAAAAAATATATAATTGGATAAGATCAAAATAAGATGAAATTAAATGAAACATTTCACGTGCTGATACCTTCAAAATATTTAATCAACATTTGAGAAATTTAAACATTTTCAGAACATTGTTATTACGAACCAACAAATTCATTAGTTCTAGCTTTTCTAGAATTTTTAATTCCATCTAGTAAATAAAATCTAGCGATTTAGCAAATCTATCTCAAGATTTGCTAACATAATGCAGTATTTATGGAAATTCGTTTTCACTGGTACCAAAATTATTAATAATTAAAGTTATTCTATTTTCCTATAAAATGATAATTCTATTATCTTCTTACCTCGACTGAAGTGAAACAACCGGCCAAAGTATCAAGTGATTTATATTTTGAAGCACTCAAAAGCAAAGGCTCATTTTTCAGATAGGGCTTTCCAATTTCGTTAATATTTGTACAAGATTGGCTAATGATGTTGCAGGCCGAAAATTGCGCATTTGCATCGGAATTGCAAATTTGCTGAATTAACATGTTTGTGACGTCGTACAAAATACAAAGATTTGAATCTGAAAATTAGGAAGTTATCAGGCAATGAAAATTTGGGAACGAAAATATAAATGAAGCAAAACTCACCCATTACTGAATTCAATTGTATGTGATCGGATAAAACATTTAAATTTTTTAAAATATCTCGAACATTCGTAGTGGGATTCCTTTCCTTCGTTTTGTAAAACCACGTGTTAATTCGCTCCATAAACTTTCTGGATTCTGGAAGATCGGCTATATTCATTTTTAACACACAAATATATAATTATATATAGCCAGAAAAAATCATCCAGATCAAACTTATTAAATGCACTTATATTTTAAACAGATTCACTAAAAATCACGATTAATCACAAAAATGTTATGTACTACGTCATTATTCTGAGGATTGATTCGTTCTGTTTAAAGTCTTCGAGCAAAATGCTAAATAGATACAACCTTCCCAAAATGCAATTTGTTGTGATAGTTATTACATAATGTCTAGATTTAGTGAATAAATGTATCAGTCAAAATATTTGAACAGGTACAAACTGGTATTAAACGGTATGAAATAAATCGGTTGGTTTCAATTTTATACAATCAAATATATTTAGAAAATTGAAGCAATAGCTAAAAATTGCTAAAATTTACTGAAGATAATATATATAATTTTTTTAAATTTTAATTTTTTTCTGAATTTTATATAATTCATTTTATATTTTTATAATTTTCAATTTTTACCGTTTAAGTTTTTTTTGAATTTCATATAATTCATTTTATATTTTTATAATTTTCTATGATAAATTTAATTATCTATAAAAATTATTTGTCTCACCTGCAAAATCCATCCAACTAAAATATTACAAGACACAAAACGGCATTCATCATTCTCAGCCACCATCCTTTCTGATCTCAACAAAATATTTATTTTTTGTTACTTCAAATTGAATATAAAAGGAATATATCTTACACCTTCAATATTTTGATCCAATTTCGAACTTCTTAGTGTTTTAATGAAAAATTCTTGTAATTTATAAAAAATCTCTGCGTCCGATTTTGAAAGCGACGTTGATGTTGTTAAATATTCGATTTTAATCGTAATTTTAACAAAGATGTGTAAATAAATATTGTTTTATTTCATCTTTCTTAATTTTTAATATCGGTAATAAAATTTTTAAAGTCAGTTTCGTTATTGTCAAATGTTAATTGTTATTTAAACAATTTTTTTGTTATATACGCATACAAATGATAACTTTGTGTAATAATATATAAAACATATTTAGTTTAAAATTTAACACCACTTATCCACCTTTACTTATACATAAAAATCTTCTAAAACGTACCTAGGTAAAATTTGTTGTATAAAATATTAAATTTTTATAAAAATATCTTGGATCGGTTTTGGTTTGCACAAATGGTAAAATGGTCATGAGTAAAAAATAATTTAAAAAATTTATATCTTAACACTATTTTATAGAAAAGTATGATAAAAGTCCTATGGGTTCCTGAATAAATTTAGGCTATTTTTAAATTAATCTTATGCTTCTGAGATTCATTTTTCTAGGGCTGTTTATCCTTCTGGATCGTACGATGGTTATCTTTTTGTTGCTGGTTTTGATGTTGATTGTGGTGATGATGATGATGCCGCTTATGTGCCATGTGGGCGGTTGCAATGCCACTGGATGTTGATTTTGGCATCATTTTGAAACTTTCGGCAAAGGACGGGTATGGTGCCCGTGTACGGTATGTTGCCAGGCCGTCAATGTTGAGACCGGAACGCTAAATGGTAAAAATAGTTGAAAATTTAAATAAATATAGTTATTTATTGATATTAACTTAAATCAACCTGGGGTGGAGCATGAATCGACTGCGAAAGTTGTTGGTTTTTGCCGACGAATATATTGGGTTCTTCCAAAATTGAGGCTTGATTAGTTTCAGCTTCTGTTTCAGACTGACTATCTGCTTTATCATCATTATTGTATCCCAATGAGGAATTCTTATCTACAGGCTCCCGAACCTATTATAAATAAACGTAGTTGACGAAAATAAAGCCAGATGAAATTTTGGAATCAATCCTATTACTACCTTCAATTTTTTCACGATGCTCGCCACCGGAGCTTGGGCATAGGACACGTTCAATAATGCGTTGTTCATGGACTGATTGTTCTTTTGATTCTGTGGATTTTGTGTGGATGATACATTATTTGCTTTATTCGACATTTCGGATATTGTCGAAGACGACTTTTGGGCCTGTTTATTTCGACTCAATGCACGTGTTTTGGACATTGCCCACGCGTTAGTGGCTGCTGTTCGCTTGATGGTTGCCAACTCTCTCAGGCGTCTATTATCCCAATTCTAGCCAAAAATAATAATAAATTGAAGTTTGTTTAGGAATTATTTATCTAGTTTTTACAATAAAGTTACCTGTTTTGGTTTTGGAATATCAAGCGACACAAAAGTTTCTGGCTGAGCCCAAGGTTTCTTTTCTGGTGGTTTAGGACTAGTCATTTTCAAATAGGTTGTATCAACTGTTCTAAATAACGATTTGGGCTGCTGAATATTCTGGATCTGTACATACGGTTGTTGCTGTAAACTCTGTTTTGGAACTAATTGCTGTTTTTTGGGAATGGTTGCAGAAACCGGTATTGGTACTTCTTTTTGTGTTACATTTAAGGAGTTGGTAATCTGCGCTGGACGGAATGGTGCCATATTGGCTCCACTATTCGATCTAGAAGCTTGCATTGTGCTTTGTTGCAAATGCTGAGTTTGACTGGCCCTTGAGTGATGAAATATCATTAGTATAGCAATATAAATATATTAAAAATTAAGTGCAACGTTTCTTAACATTATTTATCTAATTTCCTTTACTTGATGATCAATAACTCAAACTCTACAAATTATCAAATCAACCAATGTACAAAAAAAATTTACCTCTTACTCTTTAAATTTGCACGTTTTGGCTTAATGGTAGATATTTTCACTGCTGGAGAGTTATTTAAGCCAAAACTTGTTTCTCCCGTGCTGGATCTCAAGCCTAAAGTATTTCCGGCTAAGAATTGGTTTAAAATTTAAAAACATTGCACATTAATTATCATCAATGACAAATATAAAATGTTCTAATATTGGAACAAAGATTTCTTTTACTAATATTCTATAAAATTTAAAATTAATGATAATATAACCACTCAAATACTGAAAAAATTTTGCACTAACCTGAACTTAAGGATTTCAAACCGCCTGTCATAACGGTGTGTGTAGTTGGAGTTGCTGGTACTTTCGGCAATACACCTCGTAATGGATCACTTGATGATGGAACAAATTGTTGTTGCTCTTGATTTTTTTGTGAAGAGGATGTATTCTGAGATTTTTGTTGATTTTTTGAGCCGTATTGAGGATTAGCCCATTCGTCCAAGGAGATTGATCGTTTACTTTGGCCATAATCAGGCACCTGTTTATTGCATATAAAAATTAAACCATATGTATATTTCACATAAATTTATAAATAATAACACTGACTTTTGTTTGCATTTTAGTTGCTGATGTTCTGGTATACCCTTTATAAAGTTTTGAATTTCCTACAAATGTTTCATGGGCATGTCGATCAGACACTTGTTGTTTGGACCTTTTACCACCGGTTGTAGAATTCACATTAGCATTCATTGTTGTACTTTTGATTTTTATGGAATCATTAAGCGTTTTATTCAATTGTCTTTGAGCTAATTGTTGTCTCACATTTTCTTTGTCAGCAGTGGGCAATAATTCGGAATAATCCTGACGACCAGCAGATTCTTTCCTCCTGAAAAAGCAAAAATTTTATCACTAGCAAAAATAGTTATGAATTATATATTTTAAAGTAATGGAAAAACTCAAAATAAATTAATAATTTAAAACGAAAGATTTTTATTTACCGCAGATGTCTATTTGGTTTTGGAGTATTAGGCCTACGGGTTAGTTCTGCGAATTACTTCGTCTCTTTGAACTGCTTGCGTTTTTTTACTAATTTCAATTAACGAAATAAATAACCAAATTGCACAAAATTACTTAAACTGTTGATTAAAGTATATTATATACCTCAACAGTGGAACATCCTTATTAGCACTGAATTTTTTCGAACGAAAGTGTGTAGGAGTTTTTGTTTTATTTCTATTAGGTCTTATTGCTTCTTCAGGAATAGGGTACTTTATCGATCTATAAAATAAAAATAAAATCATTTCTACAATTTTTTCGTATTTTATTTATAATAAAATATACCTATTAACAACATCATGCGGATCAAAAGGCAAATGTCCCAACTGTGGGTTAGACCTTTGTTTTTTGGAAAGCGATTTTAATCGACCAGAATCTCTAAGCAATTTATTTCTGGAGTCAAAACGGGAGTTTGGTCCAGGCTGTATAACTGAAAATAAATTAAGTAATTATATTAAAGGTTTATGAACTATTTATTATTTATTCAAATCTTCATACCACCTCCTCCGATATGTTGATGTCCTTTCTTTGGTTTTGTGAATGTCGATATGGGTGCGACGACTGGGTTGTCTAGATTGCCTTTGATTTAAGTAATTAATTCAATATATTTTTAATGCATTAGTTGAAAACATGATGACTATCAGAAACAAAAAACTAAATAATTTTGGTATAGTCTTTCAATTTATCACATTTGTTTCCGTTTCTGATTGTCATAAAAAAGAGATAACCTATTTTGAGAACAAAGCAATTTCTACCTAGAATCCCTTTTCCATGAGATCTATATTTAGTAACTGGTTTAGGAATATATTCAGCTTCAAGATTTTTGCCCATAAGTCTGACTGGATCATGATGCCTTTGTATTTGGCGCAATTCTTGCATCCTTGCTCCAGCAGTCTGTTGTTTAACTTTAGGTTCACTTTGTTGTTTAACTTTAAAAACAAAGAAAAGCATGCATTCACTAGGAAACAGTGTACTTTCAAGTTTTTTTGTATATGAATTTATTATTGTTTATTTATTAGATACTCTTTTCTAATGATAAAACCTGTATTATTTATCCAATATGTCTTTCGCACAATACCTTGTTCTTTTGGTGGTTGATTGTGAGTTCCAAATGCACCCATCCGGTTAGCAATTGTGCCATTAGATTGCAAGCTTTTGGTAGAATTGAGAGGTGCATAATGACCACTGCTCATACCAGCAGTTCCATATCCTTGGCCACCACTGCTAACCGCTGTATTTCCAGAAGGCGCGTTGAAATGGCTCATGGTATTTCTTTGCACATCTGTAATAAAATAATAAATCACTTATTGTTAGTGACATATTACTTTGCTTCTAAATATAACAATATAATATATTAAATTTTATTTTTAATTATATCATACTTAAATATAAGTAGTATTTATTAAAGTTTCATTGCCTGATCGTCTTTCCGCGATGTATGCTGCGGTTTTTCTATGGATTTTCTTAAACTTTCCTGCCAAGTCAGTAGTCACCGAGTGGGAACTTTTCCCTTTTTCTATTTTTCTCAAACTGGATTTAGACTCAGGTCTTTGTTTCGCCGATTTTGTAGTTAGTCTACAAATTTGCCAAAGATGGATAATTTTACTTAAAATCCAGCAATCACATCCAACGAAAAATTACAAATAAAAATACAACCTTTTAACTCTGTTTTTCGTGCTAAACTCTCTAATTCCTTTCAGATGTCTGTTATTCAAATCTTCTCCTAAATTCTTGAATATTCCTTGAGTTTTTAAAACGTTTGAGCCACTATTTACCCCAACTGCTTCTTGACCAACTTCTGTTGATGCATGTCTGGCAGATTGGCTTCCCATAAAATTTGCTCCAAGAGCAGGTGGCAATTGTGATCCTTGTTCGTTGCATTTTCCTATTTTCTATAAACAAATAGTATATTTAATAAATTCTGTTAGAGTTGACTATTTTGTCACAAATACAATAATCTCACTGTTCTGTAATTTAGAGTATCCGAAAAATTATTTCTTATAACGTCACGGATGATCTTGCCTCGTGGCCAGCCCACGCGTCCGGCCATATCTCATGGTAAGATCCGCAGATCTGTATACCTGGTTAAATAAAATATGGATTTTATAGATTGATTAAATTTTTTATTAATATTTTTTACTTATATTTTTAGCTTCTGCCAAGGATCTCGGATTGAGTCCTTGCATTGTCTATATAATACTAAATTTTTTATAAATTTTTGTTCTATGTTAGCTATGTCTATCAAAAATTAGCTTCTAACCAAGCGTTTTGTCAATGAACTTTTGTATATATTACATCCAAAATTTTGATATTTTATCTTAAACTTTATATTGCATATATATTAAATCTAAAAAAATACTCACCTTTTATTAGTTAGCCTAAATTCTATAACAAGAATTTATTCCTGGTCCCACAAACATTTATGACCTGGCATATGTCATTAGAAATGCACTTAAAATTTGTAAAATTAACTGGTTTTTAAACTGTTTTTATATAATATTACACAATAGACATGGTTGCGTTTTTTGAAATAACGTTGTGACTTTTTTTTGTCGTTGTTAAATTATCAAAATTTATAATTAAGAAACAAAACAACGGATTTTTTATGGAAAATACAATCGGTCTGTTGTCATTTTTTTGCCAAAAATTTTTTGACGTCGCGGAATCTAATATGATTTTGATTTTGTTTTGTTTATTAACTATACTTAAAAAATAAAAAGTAGGAGTTAGTAATATAATTATTTAGATTAAGTTAACTTTATTAATAATTTATATTAAATGAACACTAATAAATTTAAATAATTGTTCCGATCCTAAACAATATTAGAATTTAATGAATTCATGGTTCCGGTCATAGATAAAAGAAGTTCCGGTAGACATCTTAAACGTGCATGACAATTTCAAAACATGGATACAATTTCATTTGCTTGCATTTATCCATACTTTCTTTAAAAGTCAATGATTCTGATAGGCGATCTGATAAATTGGCTATTGAAATGTCAAATGTAATACAAACAATATTTCTAGATAAGTAAAATATGAATAAAGAACATGGAAAATACGTGTAGTATAGCAAAATGGATTTTCAGCATTGCAATATAATTATATTATTAATTTTCCTGAGCATTTTCATACATGAATCTTTCAGTGGTCGTGAGTATATTGACACGAACTATTTGATGGTTATGTTAAATGATATTTTCAATTCTTATTTTTGTGTTTAAACAGTAAACAATTTGCATATGCACGATGGAGCCTCCATTCATGACGTAACAAACGGCGATATATTTTTTGAAATAGTAGAACCACGGGAATTGGAGTACACTTATAGGTTAAGACCGGCGAAAGACTTCGGGGCTCCTTTTGTAGGTTTCAAAATCTAATTATTAATATTAAATATCTGTTAATATACCTATAATAAATTCCTTTGTAAAAATTATCTCTGCATTAGCAACTCGTTAGTGTCCATGTATGGTATACTCAGTTTCTTTCTCATAGAAGCATTAAGATAATTTGCAGTAAACTTGATATGCACATGCATATCATAAATACTTTGAATTTTGAATTAAAGTGCTTATGTTCTATTGTTTCAGAATTCGTCAATTTCTCTATTGAAATCTCATTTGATTCCCGTCGAACCACCTTATGCTTGTGAAGTTCTAACAAATCAAGAGCTATTTGGAAAAGTAGCATTAATAGAAAGAGGGTATGTAATTGTGAGAAATAATTTATAATTATAAGCTAACAGTAATTAAAAATTAATTTTAGAGAGTGTTCTTTTGTTGAAAAAGCACTAAATGCTGAAAAAGCAGGTGCTGTGGCAATAATAATAACTGATACAAAATCAGTTGATACTGATTTATTGCTGGACAGAGAATTTTATATTGAAATGGTTGATGATAACACAAACCGAAATGTAAACATTCCTGCTGGATTTCTGATAGGGCAAAGCGGTAGAATGATAAGAAAAGTTTTGAGAAGACTTAACTTAGATTATGCTATAATTAATTTACCAGTAAATGTAACTTATAGGACTGTGAACAGTTTAAAAGAACCTCCATGGATTGGATTTTGAAATATATAAATACTATAGCTGTTTATGGTAATTATTTATATATTGTCATTTTTTTTACATTTATGTATTATACTAATTCTATGAATGCATGGTATTTATCTATTGGTTGATTTAACAATAATTAAACTTAAATATTTAAAAAATATTAGAACAAAAATATTTTCTTTGTTGTGCAAATAAAAAAAGGCTGATGTATAATGTTGATGCACTCATAATTTTAAAAGTTTATGTGCCTAAATTTATTAGTTTTAAATGTTACATAGTTACCATCACTGATTATAAAATTTGTAATTAGTCATTATTAATAAAATTCTAATAGCATTGCCACAATTATTATTTTAATACTGTTTAATAAATACTACAACAAAAATTGTTCTATAACCAACGATTGTTAATATTTACGTTTATAGGTTTGGATTGTTAGGTATTCTATTAATTAAAACTTCTAAATTGCTCTATTTCATACTACATTAAACAGGTGGCCTGTATTTTATAATAAAATCATTTATAATGGTTTGCAATTTTTCTGGTTCATTTAAATGAACATGATGAGATCCTTCAACATAATGATGTTCAAACAAATGATTTTGCTTCAAAACCTCAAGGACTTCATAATAGTATTTTTTATCCTCATAATATGGAGAATTGATTGCTTTTACAGCCATATAAGGCATATTTATATTTTTGGCTAAAGCAATTATAATTTCTTGATTCAGACCTGCAAATATCATCGATGCCAATCGCTTATCACGAGTAAAATAAAATTTCTCTGGATCAGAACTTGATGGAGCTATAGATCTTTCTAATAAGTGGTGGCAGAATTCTTTATCAACTGATTTATTTGTACCTGAGAAAATTTATATGCAAATATTGAATATTATAACATAGAATATATTATAATATATAAAGCAAACCTTTATGCCATCGTTCAATCATTTCCTCAATAGTGTAACATGGGGGTTCACTGTCCTTAAGATTATAGTTGTCAAATTTCACAAAATCTTGAATTTTTTTCTGGAACATTTGTGCAAATTTCTCTGGTGGAAATATGTGCGGTTTTAATGCATCGAGGCCAATGGCCATGTCAACTAGCAAAGGATTTATATATAAGAAACATACCTTCTAGTATAATATTTCAATCTTGATAAAAATTTAACAATTTCATATTGAATTGAGTATAATTATTTATATTAAACACAATTACTATATGATAAAACTATGAAATTGTTGGGTATTATTATATTAAATTATATTTCAACTAACCTTTTTCAGGAAACATACAACAATACAGGAAAATAGTGATTGAACCCATGGAATGGCCCAACAATGAAATTTTGTCCCATCCAAAGTGTTGTTGAATCCTGTATAAAACAACAGGCAATTCAAATGTAGAGTACATCAAGCCATCAGGAATTCTAGATGACAATCCATGTCCTGGAAAATCTATTGATAATAAACTGACATGCTTTGGCAACAATGGGGCCAATGTATTGAAAGTATTGCAGTTATCCTGCCAGCCATGTACGGCCAAAATAGGACGTGTTTCGAGATGTGGATTCCATAATTTTCCTGCTATGTGACCCCAGGGCATTGGTATAGAAACATCTTTTACCTATAAAATATATAGAAAAAATCACAGCCACAGGAAAGAATAAATAAATGATTACAAAGGTATGTATGTATATTTGGTTGATTGATTGGTTCAAAATCAGAATAAACACTTGCTGGTTTCCTCTGCGACAATCATCATACACTCTTGGTAATTATCAGATTAACTAATAGAATTAGTTGTTTTTACTTAAAATTAAAATGGTTCAGTATTATTCTTTATAATTTTGAAAAAATTCTAACCTTCAATTATATTTGGTTAAAATTTCCAAGTCCAAGATTGTCACACTGGTAATTTTATTAATATGAATTAGTACGAACCTCTGCTTGCTCCTTTACTAATTTTGCACTTCGAAAACTTCTTTTAACTGCATATGTAACATTTTTTAAATCGCCAAATAACCTTGTGCAAGACTTTGACATTTTACCAAGTTTGCAAATTTTTATTGATTTCTTATTTATTAAATTTTATCAAAAAGTGCTTTTTAAAATTTCTTTAATTCAGAAATGAGTTGTGACATTTGGTAGTTTTTTATCTTAAGAATGCATTATATTTCGCTTGAAAATGGCTATAAAAACGTCATAATCACGTAATAGCTTTTGTCTTTGTCGCACGTTTAAGCACGTGTATATATTCGTCACGGTGAATCGTACTTTTGGACTGTATCTCTAGGTCGAATTTTTTACATTGAACTTGTTTAACATTCTGATAAAATTAATTGCCATCCATAAATGCTAATTCACGCTGACTAATTCATGACTTAAATGTTTTCGATTTCACTATAATTTAAGAATTATATCAGTGTGCTGATTTCTTTTTCACCGCCAAAATTTAAATTATTCACACTACGGTTCACGGTTTGTATATATTATTATAAATCCTTGTTTATAATAATACATATAAAATTTATCAAAATTAGGAAAAAAAACTTTTTCCAATATGTCAGCCATTTTCGTTATTAGAATTCAACTTCCGGAACGCGTTCCTGATCAAAAAGGAAGTACCGAACATTCCTGCTCGACAACGCCATTACCCAGTAAACACGCGATGTGATCTTCTATAATATCGACATCGTTATTATAATGCGGTTATCGAATCTACGCCACAAGAGGATTTTAAACTTGCGTGCGCTTGTGTGTGTTACAATACACGCAAAGCTCGCATTGAGTTGTCTCGCGAGACATAAACACGCGCTGTCGGGGGGTAATGACATCGTTGAATTTCATGTGAGATACATGTCGTGCGCTGGTGTGTGTTAGCACACATGCAAAGCATAATCAATGACGTCACACGGCGTGAAGCAAACGCGTCGTGCGCTG
>NW_020539724.1:3868505-3895244 GCF_003426905.1 Ctenocephalides felis | reverse complement strand
AATTATCAAATCAACCAATGTACAAAAAAAATTACCTCTTACTCTTTAAATTTGCACGTTTTGGCTTAATGGTAGATATTTTTCAC
The DNA here is from genome assembly GCF_003426905.1 of Ctenocephalides felis. Lineage (NCBI taxonomy): Eukaryota > Metazoa > Arthropoda > Insecta > Siphonaptera > Pulicidae > Ctenocephalides > Ctenocephalides felis. The sequence continues at coordinate 3,895,158 of NW_020539724.1, read as the reverse complement.
TGCTGGAGAGTTTATTTAAGCCAAAACTTGTTTCTCCCGTGGTGCTGGATCTCAAGCCTAAAGTATTTCCGGCTAAGAATTGGTTTAAAATTTAAAAACATTGCACATTAATTATCATCAATGACAAATATAAAATGTTCTAATATTGGAACAAAGATTTCTTTTACTAATATTCTATAAAATTTAAAATTAATGATAATATAACCACTCAAATACTGAAAAAATTTTGCACTAACCTGAACTTAAGGATTTCAAACCGCCTGTCATAACGGTGTGTGTAGTTGGAGTTGCTGGTACTTTCGGCAATACACCTCGTAATGGATCACTTGATGATGGAACAAATTGTTGTTGCTCTTGATTTTTTTGTGAAGAGGATGTATTCTGAGATTTTTGTTGATTTTTTGAGCCGTATTGAGGATTAGCCCATTCGTCCAAGGAGATTGATCGTTTACTTTGGCCATAATCAGGCACCTGTTTATTGCATATAAAAATTAAACCATATGTATATTTCACATAAATTTATAAATAATAACACTGACTTTTGTTTGCATTTTAGTTGCTGATGTTCTGGTATACCCTTTATAAAGTTTTGAATTTCCTACAAATGTTTCATGGGCATGTCGATCAGACACTTGTTGTTTGGACCTCTTACCACCGGTTGTAGAATTCACATTAGCATTCATCGTTGTACTTTTTATTTTTATGGAGTCATTGAGCGTTTTATTCAATTGTCTTTGGGCTAATTGTTGCCTCACATTTTCTTTGTCAGCAGTGGGCAATAACTCGGAATAATCCTGACGACCAGCAGATTCTTTCCTCCTAAAAAAGCAAAATTTTTATCACTAGCAAAAATAGTTATGAATTATATATTTGAAAGTAATTGGAAAACTCAAAATAAGTTAATTATCTATTTTTATTTACCTCAGATGTCTATTTGGTTTTGGAGTATTAGGCCTACGGTTAGTTCTGCGAATTACTTCGTCTCTTTGAACTGCTTGCGTTTTTTTACTAATTTCAATAAACGAAATAAATAACCAAATTGCACAAATTATTGAAATTGTTGATTAAAGTATATTACATACCTCAACAATGGAACATCCTTATTAGCACTGAATTTTTTCGAACGAAAGTGTGTAGGAGTTTTTGTTTTATTTCTATTAGGTCTTATTGCTTCTTCAGGAATAGGGTACTTTATCGATCTATAAAATAAAAATAAAATCATTTCTACAATTTTTTCGTATTTTATTTATAATAAAATATACCTATTAACAACATCATGCGGATCAAAAGGCAAATGTCCCAACTGTGGGTTAGACCTTTGTTTTTTGGAAAGCGATTTTAATCGACCAGAATCTCTAAGCAATTTATTTCTGGAGTCAAAACGGGAATTTGGTCCAGGCTGTATAACTGAAAGAAAATTAAATAATTATATTAAAGGTTTATGAACTGTTTATTATTTATTCAAATCTTCATACCACCACCTCCGATATGTTGATGTCCTTTCTTTGGTTTTGTGAATGTCGATATGGGTGCGACGACTGGGTTGTCTAGATTTCCTTTGATTTAAATAATTAATTCAATATATTTTTAATGCATTAGTTGAAAATATGATGACTATCAGAAACAAAAAACTAAATAATTTTGGTATAGTCTTTCAATTTACCACATTTGTTTCCGTTTCTGATTGTCATAAATAAGAGATAACCTATTTTGAGAACAAAGCAATTTCTACCTAGAATCCCTTTTCCATGAGATCTATATTTAGTAACTGGTTTAGGAATATATTCAGCTTCAAGATTTTTGCCCATAAGTCTGACTGGATCATGATGCCTTTGTATTTGGCGCAATTCTTGCATCCTTGCTCCAGCAGTCTGTTGTTTAACTTTAGGTTCACTTTGTTGTTTAACTTTAAAAACAAAGAAAAGCATGCATTCACTAGGAAACAGTGTACTTTCAAGTTTTTATTTATTATTGTTTATTTATTAGATACTCTTTTCTAATGAAAACCTGTATTATTTATCCAATATGTCTTTCGCACAATACCTTGTTCTTTTGGTGGTTGATTGTGAGTTCCAAATGCACCCATCCGGTTAGCAATTGTGCCATTAGATTGCAAGCTTTGGTAGAATTGAGAGGTGCATAATGACCACTGCTCATACCAGCAGTTCCATATCCTTGGCCACCACTGCTAACCGCTGTATTTCCAGAAGGCGCGTTGAAATGGCTCATGGTATTTCTTTGCACATCTGTAATAAAATAATAAATCACTTATTGTTAGTGACATATTACTTTGCTTCTAAATATATTAAATTTTATTTCTAATTATATCATATTTAAATATAAGTAGTATTTATTAAAGTTTCATTGCCTGATCGTCTTTCCGCGATGTATGCTGCGGTTTTTCTATGGATTTTCTTAAACTTTCCTGCCAAGTCAGTAGTCACCGAGTGGGAACTTTTCCCTTTTTCTATTTTTCTCAAACTGGATTTAGACTCAGGTCTTTGTTTCGCCGATTTTGTAGTTAGTCTACAAATTTGTCAAAGATGGATAATTTTACTTAAAATCCAGCAATCACATCCAACGAAAAATTACAAATAAAAATACAACCTTTTAACTCTGTTTTTGGTGCTAAACTCTCTAATTCCTTTCAGATGTCTGTTATTCAAATCTTCTCCTAAATTCTTGAATATTCCTTGAGTTTTTAAAACGTTTGAGCCACTATTTACCCCAACTGCTTCTTGACCAACTTCTGTTGATGCATGTCTGGCAGATTGGCTTCCCATAAAATTTGCTCCAAGAGCAGGTGGCAATTGTGATCCTTGTTCGTTGCATTTTCCTATTTTCTATAAGCAAATAGTATATTTAATAAATTCTGTTAGAGTTGACTATTTTGTCACAAATACAATAATCTCACTGTTCTGTAATTTAGAGTATCCGAAAAATTATTTCTTATAACGTCACGGATGATCTTGCCTCGTGGCCAGCCCACGCGTCCGGCCATATCTCATGGTAAGATCCGCAGATCTGTATACCTGGTTAAATAAAATATGGATTTTATAGATTGATTAAATTTTTATTAATATTTTACTTATATTTTTTATCTTCTGCCCAGAATTTCGGATTGAGTCCTGGCATTGTCTATATAATACTAAATTTTTTATAAATTTTTGTTCTATGTTAGCTATGTCTATCAAAAATTAGCTTCTAAACCAAGCGTTTTATCAATGAACTTTTGTATATATTACATCCAATGAATTATTTGATATTTTATCTTAAACCTTATATTACATGTATATTAAATCTAAAAAATACTCACCTTTTATTAGTTAGCCTAAATTCTATAACAAGAATTTATTCCTGGTCCCACAAACATTTATGACCTGGCATATGTCATTAGAAATGCACTTAAAATTTGTAAAATTAACTGGTTTTTAAACTGTTTTTATATAATATTACACAATAGACATGGTTGCGTTTTTTGAAATAACGTTCTGACTTTTTTTTGTCGTTGTTAAATTATCAAAATTTATAATTAAGAAACAAAACAACGGATTTTTTATGGAAAATACAATCGGTCTGTTGTCATTTTTTTGCCAAAAATTTTTTGACGTCGCGGAATCTAATATGATTTTGATTTTGTTTTGTTTATTAACTATAATTAAAAAATAAAAAGTAGGGTTTAGTAATATAATTATTTAGATTAAGTTAACTTTATTAATAATTTATATTAAATGAGCACTAATAAATTTAAATAATTGTTCCGATCCTAAACAATATTAGAATTTAATGAATTCATGGTTCCGGTCATAGATAAAAGAAGTTCCGGTAGACATCTTAAACGTGCATGACAATTTCAAAACATGGATACCATTTCATTTGCTTGCAATTTATCCATAATTTCTTTAAAAGTCAATGATTCTGATATGCGATCTGATAAATTGGCTATTGAAATGTCAAATGTAATACAAACAATATTTCTAGATAAGTAAAATATGAATAAAGAACATGGAAAATACGTGTAGTATTGCAAAATGGATTTTCAGCATTGCAATATAATTGTACTATTAATTTTCCTGAGCATTTTCATACATGATTCTTTCAGCGGTCGTGAGTATATTGACACGAACTATTTGATGGTTATGTTAAATGATATTTTCAATTCTTATTTTTGTGTTTAAACAGTAAACAATTTGCATATGCATGATGGAGCCTCCATCCATGACGTAACAAACGGCGATATATTTTTTGAAATAGTAGAACCACGGGAATTGGAGTACACTTATAGGTTAAGACCGGCGAAAGACTTCGGGGCTCCTTTTGTAGGTTTCAAAATCTAATTATTAATATTAAATATCTGTTAATATACCTATAATAAATTCCTTTGTAAAAATTATCTCTGCATTAGCAACTCGTTAGTGTCCATGTACGGTATACTCAGCTTCTTTCTCATAGAAGCATTAAGATAATTTGCAGTAAACTTGATATGCACATGCATATCATAAATACTTTGAATTTTGAATTAAAGTGCTTATGTTCTATTGTTTCAGAATTCGTCAATTTCTCTATTGAAATCTCATTTGATTCCCGTGGAACCCCCTTATGCTTGTGAAGTTTTAACAAATCAAGAGCTATTTGGAAAAGTAGCATTAATAGAAAGAGGGTATGTAATTATGAGAAATAGTTTATAATTATAAGCTAACAGTAATTAAAAATTAATTCTAGAGAGTGTTCTTTTGTTGAAAAAGCACTAAATGCTGAAAAAGCAGGTGCTGTGGCAATAATAATAACTGATACAAAATCAGTTGATACTGACTTATTGCTGGACAGAGAATTTTATATTGAAATGGTTGATGATAACACAAACCGAAATGTAAACATTCCTGCTGGATTTCTGATAGGGCAAAGCGGTAGAATGATAAGAAAAGTTTTGAGAAGACTTAACTTAGATTATGCCATAATTAATTTACCAGTAAATGTAACTTATAGGACTGTGAACAGTTTAAAAGAACCTCCATGGATTGGATTTTGAAATATATAAATACTATAGCTGTTTATGGTAATTATTTATATATTGTCATTTTTTTACATTTATGTATTATACTAATTCTATGAATGCATGGTATTTATCTATTGATTGATTTAATAATAATTAAACTTAAATATTTAAAAAATATTAGAACAAAAATATTTTCTTTGTTGTGCAAATAAAAAAAGGCTGATGTATAATGTTGATGCACTCATAATTTTAAAAGTTTATGTGCCTAAATTTATTAGTTTTAAATGTTACATAGTTACCATCACTGATTATAAAATTTGTAATTAGTCATTATTAATAAAATTCTAATAGCATTGCCACAAATTATTATTTTAATACTGTTTAATAAATACTACAACAAAAATTGTTCTATAACCAACGATTGTTAATATATACGTTTATAGGTTTGGATTGTTAGGTATTCAATTAATTAAAACTACTAAATTGCTCTATTTCATACTACATTAAACAGGTGGCCTGTATTTTATAATAAAATCATTTATAATGGTTTGCAATTTTTCTGGTTCATTTAAATGCACATGATGAGTTCCTTCAACATAATGATGTTCAAACAAAAGATTTTGCTTCAAAACCTCAAGGACTTCATAATAGTATTTTTTATCCTCATAATATGGAGAATTGATTGCTTTTACAGCCATATAAGGCATATTTATATTTTTGGCTAAAGCAATTATAATTTCTTGATTCAGACCTGCAAATATCATCGATGCCAATCTTTTATCACGAGTAAAATAAAATTTCTCTGGATCAGAACTTGATGGAGCTATAGATCTTTCTAATAAGTGGTGGCAGAATTCCTTATCAACTGATTTATTTGTACCTGAGAAAATTAATATGCAAATATTGAATATTATAACATAGAATATATTATAAACATTATACATTATATACTAATATATAAAGCAAACCTTTATGCCATCGTTCAATCATTTCCTCAATAGTGTAACATGGGGGTTCACTGTCCTTAAGATTATATTTGTCAAATTTCACAAAATCTTGAATTTTTTTCTGGAACATTTGTGCAAATTTCTCTGGTGGAAATATGTGCGGTTTTAACGCATCGAGGCCAATGGCCATGTCAACTAGCAAAAGATTTATATATAAGAAACATACCTTCTAATATAATATTTCAATCTTGATAAAAATTTAACAATTTCATATTGAATTGAGTATAATTATTTATATTAAACACAATTACTATATGATAAAACTATGAAATTGTTGGGTATTATTATATTAAATTATATTTCAACTAACCTTTTTCAGGAAACATACAACAATACAAGAAAATAGTAACTGAACCCATGGAATGACCCAGCAATGACATTTTATCCCATCCAAAGTGCTGTTGAATCCTGTATAAAACAACAGGCAATTCAAATGTAGAGTACATCAAGCCATCAGGAATTCTAGATGACAATCCATGTCCTGGAAAATCTATTGATAATAAGCTGACATGCTTTGGCAGCAATGGGGCCAATGTATTGAAAGTATTGCAGTTATCCTGCCAGCCATGTACGGCCAAAATAGGACGTGTTTCAAGATGTGGATTCCATAATTTTCCTGCTATGTGACCCCAGGGCATCGGTATAGAAACATCTTTTACCTATAAAATATATAGAAAAAAATCACAGACACAGGAAAGAATAAATAAATGATTACAAATATATGTATGTATATTTTGTTGAGATTAGTTCAAAACCAGGATAAACACTTGCTGGTTTCCTTTGCAGCAATCATCATACACTCGTGGTAATTATCAGATTAACTAATAGTATTAGTTGTTTTTACTTAAAATTAAAATGGTTCAGTATTATTCTTTATGATTTTGAAAAAATTCTAACCTTCAATTATCTTTGGTTAAAATTTCCAAGTCCAACTTTGGCACACTGGTAATTTTATTAATATGAATTAGTACGAACCTCCGCTTGCTCCTTTACTAATTTTGCACTTCGAAAGTTCTTTTAACTGCATATGTAACATTTTTTAAATCGCCAAATAACCTTGTGCAAGATTTTGACATTTTACCAAGTTTGCAAATTTTTATTGATTTCTTATTTATTAAATTTTATCAAAAAGTGCTTTTTAAAATTTCTTTAATTCAGAAATGAGTTGTGACATTTGGTAGTTTTTTATCTTAAGAATGCATTATATTTCGCTTGAAAATGGCTATAAAAACGTCATAATCACGTAATAGCTTTTGTCTTTGTCGCACGTTTAAGCACGTGTATATATTCGTCACGGTGAATCGTACTTTTGGACTGTATCTCTAGGTCGAATTTTTTACATTGAACTTGTTTAACATTCTGATAAAATTAATTGCCATCCATAAATGCTAATTCACGCTGACTAATTCATGACTTAAATGTTTTCGATTTCACTATAATTTAAGAATTATATCAGTGTGCTGATTTCTTTTTCACCGCCAAAATTTAAAATTATTCACACTACGGTTCACGGTTTGTTATATGTATTATTATAAATCCTTGTTTATAATAATACATATAAAAATTTATCAAAATTAGGAAAAAAAACTTTTTCCAATATGTCAGCCAATTTTCGTTATTAGAATTCAACTTCCGGAACGCGTTCCTGATCAAAAAGGAAGTACCGGAACATTCCTGCTCGACAACGCCATTACCCAGTAAACACGCGATGTGATCTTCTATAATATCGACATCGTTATTATAATGCGGTTATCGAATCTACGCCACAAGAGGATTTTAAACTTGCGTGCGCTTGTGTGTGTTACAATACACGCAAAGCTCGCATTGAGTTGTCTCGCGAGACATAAACACGCGCTGTCGGGGGTAATGACATCGTTGAATTTCATGTGAGATACATGTCGTGCGCTGGTGTGTGTTAGCACACATGCAAAGCATAATCAATGACGTCACACGGCGTGAAGCAAACGCGTCGTGCGCTGCGTTGTGTGCTGGTGTGTGTGACCATACAAAGAAAGCTTTACATCAGCGCGCCGTGGCCACTGGTGGAACCGACTGTTTCTTTGACGAAAGCTAACCTAACCGCGACAACCGCGTACAAAATGGCGCAAAATGTCACGAATTTATCATGCATCAAGTTATATTTTCTTTAGTATAATAATTACATTCGTTTAGTTAAGCAACTTGTTTATGATAATTGTAGAAAAGTGTAGAAAAATGACACCGTAAGTATATCATATATTATTTATATAGATATGTAATTACTTCACGATTTTGAATTCCATTTAGTGCATTATATCCTGGGATGAAGAAACGTTATTTTATGTCGATTTCTTTAGATGACAAAGGAGGTAACCAAATAGCATATCTTACAAAATCTGAGGACAATAATAAGGATCGTTTAGCAAGGTTAAAATAATTATTTTACTAAATTAAGACATTAACATATCCATGTGTTCGACATAACCTCACTTCTTAAATCTCTTAAATTAGTCGGTTGAGAAGCGGATCGAGAATGATTGTTTGAATATGTAAGTCACTACAAATATAATAGCTATACAAATATATATAAACAGCAAACACGTATGCCATGTTCATATTTTTTTCAGAAGTCGTACAAAATTGGAATGAAACGATGAACAATATACAGATCTTTAGACAGGCTCAAATAATGTATGTTTAGGAGCAAATTGAAGATAATGGAGATTTATCTTCTTAATATGTAAGTTGATTCATATATAGTTGCTGTATATATATTATTTGGTAACAAATACATTATATTTATAATTGTTTTAGAAAACCTCTAAAATTGGGAACAGTATGTCATATATGCATGAACTTGATTGATGTATTGATGTATAATGAACTGAAGATAGAATGAATTCAATCAGGTTAAAAAAAATGTATGTGCAAAAGCGACTCGAAGACGATTTAGATTTGTCTCCTGAATATGTAAGTTGCTACACATATGGAGTGGTATATATATTATTAGATTCAATAAAACACATTATGTTTCAAATTGTTTTAGAAAACTTCCAAGAAGTACAACATATATGAATATCCTGTATCCTCGCATTTGAACTGGCGATAGAATGAAATCAGTCAGTGTTAAAAATGTATGTGTAAAAGCGACTTTAAGATGATGGAGATTTGTACACTGAACATGTAGGTAGCTACACATATGGTAGCTGTATATATATATATTATATTATATACAGTAAATCACATTATGTTTGAATTTGTTTTAGAAAACTTCCAAAATTTGGGGCAGTATGTCATATGTGCATAATCTGTATCCTGGCATTTGATGCAATGAACTGGCAATAGAATGAAATAATGAAAAATAGGCAGGCTGTTTGATGTATAAGGAAGTGGCGATAGAATACTTATGCAACACTTCACACTTCACGCCCCAAAAATAGAATTACGTTCATTAGATATACAACAATTTTCATTAAATATACTGTTATTAATATGTTAAGATTGAATAATTTGTAAATAGTTTTCTAGTATAGTTCATGTTAAAATTTTATAATTTCTAAACTACAATTCTAATTTGTAATATTTAAATATTGTAAAATTTCTTATTATTCACGTAAATAAATGCTTATTCGTACAGAAAAGAATATTAATTGCATTACGTCATCACTTTCAGGTGCTATTACGTCATAACTGAGTCGCCATTTTGTATGACGTCATGACCGAATCGTTTTCATTCGCCAATGACGTCATGACTGGGGTTAACGCCTTACGTCAGACGGTCTTATCATAATAAACAAACATATGTGGGTCAACGTCGATTTTCATGTATCACGAACGCCGCGTGCGCCAGAGACCGAACCTCGATAGTTGTTCGATAGTTACATAAATTTGCGGCCGTATCCATTAAATATCGACGAAAATGAATATGGGTACCGCATGTCACACGACCTAAATAAAATATTGCCACGATGTTGTGACCATATCGCATGTTTACTGGGTACTGTTTACATTTTTTTAATACCATGAAGTTGTTTCAAAATTCCTCTACTTATTATTTTATAAACTGCATAGTAGGTATCTATAAATTTTATTTTTATTTATCAAACATTTGTGTTTCTGAAACTCAACAATAAATACAAGATTTTCCTTTCATTTTTTTACTTAATTAATAATATTTTGAAAACCTTATGTAATCTTTCCACTTCCATTCACACACTACAGATGTAATAAATTATATAATATTAATTACCATGTCTTCTTAGAAGCATGAAATTTTTATTTTGATAATCATAATGTTTTATGATTGTTTTAAATTAATACTAACATTTTAATTGCAAATCTAATAACTATATAATGATTCATGAGTATTATCTCCTATTCAATTCATGTATTTTCTTTATCTGTCTTATCTATTCATGTATTATGAGTCAATTTATAATAATGTCGCATATGGTTGCAATCGGTCTTGTCTTGCATTTACCATTTGTTTTAAAAATATTTCTTCTTGGCTTCATGTTCATCTCTACATTTTTCATTGTTGCATTTACATTTGATAAACATTAAACAGGTGGCCTGTACTTTGTAATAAAACCATTTATAATATCTTTCAACTTTTCTGGTTCATTTAAATGCACATGATGAGTTCCTTCAACATAATGATGTTCAAACAAATGATTTTTCTTCAAAACATCAAGGACTTCATAATAGTATTTTTTATCCTCAAAATATGGAGAATTAGTTGCTTTCACAGCCAAAAAAGGCAAATTAATATTTCTAGCTAAAGAGATAATACTTTCTTGATTGATTCCTCCAACTATCATCGATGGCAACCGTTTATCACCAGTAAAATAAAACTTTTTTGGATCAGAATGTGATGGAGCTACACATCTTTGCAATAAGTGGTGACAGAGTTCTTTATTAACTGATTTAAATGTAGCTGAAAAAATTCAAATTTAAATATTTCAAATATATTATATCATAATTTTATATATAATATAAACTATAAAGCAAACCTTTATGCCATTGTTCAATCATTTCCTCTATTGTGTAACTCGGTGGTTCACGTTTATTAATATTATATTTATCAAGTTTTACAAAATCTTCAATTTTTTTCTGGAACATTTCTGCAAATTTCTCTGGTGGTGTTATATACGGTTTTAGTGCATCAAGTCCAATAGCCATGTCAACTATCAATAGATTTATGTATAAAAAACATAATTTTCCCGCTTGTATTATTTGGATATTGATAAAATGTAATCAGTTTTATATCTTATTGCATATATTTTGCCCTCCATCACTTAATATAATTACAATGTGATAGTACAATATTTGTGGAGCATATTAAACTATATATATATATGTATATAGTATACTTAATTCAAGTTGAAATATGATTTATGATATGGGTTTACTCGACAATTTTACTTGAAATTTTCAACTAACCCTTTTCAGGAAACGTACAACAGTACATAAAAACAATGATTGAACCCATGGAATGTCCCAGCAATGAAATTTTGTCCCATCCAAAGTGTTGTTGAATTCTGTACAAAACAACAGGCAATTCAAATGTGGAATACATTAAGCCATCAGGAATTCTAGACGATAATCCATGGCCTGGAAAATCGATGGATAGTAAACTGACATGCTTTGGCAACAATGGGGCCAATGTATTAAAAGTGTTGCAGTTATCTAACCAGCCATGCACAGCCAAAATAGGTCGCGTTTCAAGATGTGGGTTCCATAATTTTCCTGATATGTGGCCCCAGGGCATTGGTATAGAAACATCTTTTACCTATAAATTATATAGAATTAAATCAGTCATAGGAAAATATAAACAAATTATTAAAGATATATAATGTATATATCTTAAAAGCTAATTTATATTGTTCCCATAATAATGGTAATTTTATTAATGCGAATTTGAACAAACCTCTTGCTTCGTTATTGATTTTTCACTTCGAAAACTTCTTTTAACTGCATGTGTAACATTTCTTAAATTGTGGAATAATCTTGTGCAAGATTTTGACATTTTAACTCGTTGTTAATTAAAATTATATCCAAATGTACTAAAGTTATTGTGTAATTTGTACTTTTTTACGTCGAAAGTAAAAAATAATCATGTAAAAACCTAAGTCTTCACCGCACGCTCAAGCACGTGTTTTAAAGTTCTTTTATATAGTCTTGATACACCGTAATTTTGGCCCGCATCTCTAGGTCGAATTTTAATAATACTGATAGAATTAATTGTTGTTTTTAATTACTATTCATGATGAATAATTTATAAGATTGTTATCTATCTAATATAATAATCCATATTATGAATTTGGCGAATCTTTATGATAATTATTTATTTATGTAACTTAAATTGTATCATTGGAATTATTATAATTTTTCGTTAAAGGAAATAATATATATTTTATTAGAAAATAAAAATTGAAATGATACAATACATATAGATATATATATATATATATATATATATATATATATATATATATATATATATATATATTGACATGCTCTAATAATCGCGCATAACAAAAATAAAAAACATGATTTTTTAAAAATTATTTATTAAAGACGTACATTCTAAGCGCGCGGCCCATTATTCCAAACTTTGATTAATATTTTACTATGTTAGACTAAATCTCATCTTCATCGTTTTAAAAAAAATATTTTTCAACAATAAAACACGAAGACAGCCAATCTTTACTAAAAAACTATCATGATTTGATTAAAATATTAAATTTAATTGACAATTTTTTGTGAGAATGTTGACGAAACAGTTTTTTTAGCAATTGTAAAGATACGGCTCAGCTGATCGTCTCGCGATACTAATCTACCCTAGTCTTTATTGAATTTCATCAAATAGTTTTTAAATTTTTTAAATCAATGTGGTTTTTGAGAAGACGTCGGCTATAGGTCAGATTAGTCTAGCGAGTCAGAATGACTTGAAACGTATGAATTTATTAACAGAAAATAATAAAATATTTATTAACAATTTTTTTCAATACTACTTATTATTTCAAAATTTCTCTACTTATTCTATTTTTACAAATTTCATAGGTACTATAAATCATTTTCAATCTTCTATCTAATGCTTCTAAATGTGGTTTTGTAACAATCATGTTTAATGGTTCATTTGCAATTAATGTGTTAATAGTCCGACTCATAGATCCTCCTGCAAACAATAACAAATGTTCCCACGTTTTGCTCCTTATCCTTTAATAAAATATTTAATGTTAGTGCATGATCAAACCAATTATCTGCAAAATTGAATAGATATTACTCACATGCAGCATTGATAAAATGGAGCTAATATATCAATATGATCCACATAGGGATTTCCAAGCCCTTTACCATTATCTAATAAAATCGTACGATCTTCAAAAGTTTCATAATGATGCCTGTCACCATTTTGCAACAAAAAATCTACTATTGCCATATCTACTAAATCTAATAATCTTGTCTGTGATACTTCATTTTTTACACTCCTAAAATTAATTTAAATAAATATTTAATAACCAAATTCTTTCATCTTTATTTTATATTTATTAGCATACTCGCAATAAGTTTGATCAATTTCCCATCTTGCATGAATTGTATCTTTATAAGTTCTCTGCCACGGAGATCTTTTTAGCAATAAGCCTCCCCTATGTTCTAAATTTAAATATTGTATCATCACTCCATCTACACCTCCAGAATCATCTTCACAAACTGGTTCTTTTATAGTGCAGTATCGGCACTTACCATAAAAACAATATTGCCCTTCATCTACAAAGCAATATTTAATAAAATTTTGTTAAAACTAGTAATTGTTATTAATTACTAACCATTATAAAACATAGTTTTTTTTAATTTGCCAATTTGTGTAGAACTTAATTCTTTTCGTGTAAGTTTTCTACTGATAGCTATGGGTGCAGAATTCAATCCCAACATTGCTGCTAGATAAAATGCTAGTATTTCTGCATTATCCCGATCTTTTCCAGCATATACTGGGCCTTCGATAATAGAATTCCTCTCATACCATCGAGGTTTAAAAATAGCTTTTATGTTTCCCTAAAGATTGAATAAATGATAATTAATAAATAATATAATACTACACTATAATAATACGAAAAACAATATATTACCTCTAATGTAAGCAATAGTTTTAATTGAGTCCCTTTAGACGATACATCACTAGAGATTATTTTAGACGTAGAGAGGAAATGCAGTAAGGATCCCACAATAGTATTATTTTCAGGATACAGTTTGTTGCCTTTTGGCCACTGAAATTTAATTAAAGCATATGTTTATTTTTATAACAATTTTTATAAGTTATATATACTTACATCTTGGAATGCCTCCGATAAAGATAACTTATTATAAAATTGATTAGGTTTGAAATAACTTACTAATTGCTGTGTGATTTTATAGCTATTGTAATTATATTGAGTATATTGGTTTCCTAAATGTTGTGCTTTCTTTACAATTTCATTAATGAATCTTGTTGTAGGCTTATATTCAATATGTAAATCTTTGGCATCATTAAATAATATATGCATAAAATACAAATTTGATAAAAGGAAAAAAATTATAATAAAAAATATAGGTATAATATAAATCTTTCGGAAAATCATATTTAACTTTATATGAACAATTATTAATAATAAGAATCATACTATTTTAAAGTCATGATTAAACACTGCACATATTATTTTAATAATAAATATAGGTTTATGGTAGGGATAACTCATATTTTATTTATGATAGTTTGATAAATATTTAAATATAAATTTAAATTTATATTAACAAATTAAAACTGTTTATTTGTTGACATTTTGTCAACTATGGTGGTCCTCCCTGAACTGACAGTTGGTAGTTGAAGTTGGTAGCAGTTGACAGTTGACAGTTGAACTACCCACAACAAATAAACTAAAAACGAAACTTGCATTACAAACAAAAGTTATATTCTTAAATATTTGTATGATTCATGTTTAACATTGTAATTTAAAATATTATTCTGATTCATCTGATGTACTTGCAATCATTCGTTATTTTATTCACGTTAAATAATAGTGTTCTTGTTTAATGAATCTCTGCGAATTTAAAACATCATTAATTTGAAATTGGTTTTAGTGATTAATATACTATTTTATTCTATCATGTCTTCTGCAAATGCCTACAAAAACAAACGACAATTAGAAGAAGCATTGGCACGTAAAAGAGATTTAGAATTTCGAAAAGCAGAAGAATGTAAAGCTAGAGTAAAGTACGTATAAGATTGAATTAAATTGAATATTCAGTAAGCTTTAATAATGTCATTTCTTCTTTTAGATATTATAGTAATTTTGATAGGGCTAATATGCACTTCCAAACTTGGACTGCACCAGAGTATTACAAGCAATGTGCAGAAAGTTTACAGAAGTCTAAGATCGAAAAAGAAAAAGAAAGAAAATTATCTGAACGTAGAGAAAGACTCCAAAAGATGTTAGAGACTGAACGGCATGCATTAAATGAAGAACTCAGAATTCTAGAACAAGGGCATACAAATCGAAGGAGGGATAAAAAGGTAGTAACTTACAATTTATTGATCATCACAATTGGTGACATTGATATCATAGATTTATAATTCCAGTTTGTAATAACTTATATTAAGAGGTTTTGTTATTACTATGATATATTAGGTTTCAGATGATGTTGTTTGTGAAATTTACAAACAACTCAAAATTGATTCTGAAGAAAGACGAAGAAAAGAACTTGAAGACAATTTATATCAGCAGTGGAGAAAAAACGAAGGTTGCAAACTTCTTAATGCTCCTGAGTTTAATGAACATCATGCATTAGCAAAAATGAGTTGGATGGATAAACAGGTTTGATATATGAGATTAGTTAAAAGAAAATCTCAAATTACAATGAAAATGTTAGATTTTTCCTTAATAAGTTATTTTATATTAGCAAATTATTTACAGGTGATGAAACAATTAGATAAAGAAAAGAAAATAAAAAATCAAATTATCACCAACCAAACCGAAGTAGAACAAATAAAATCTGATTTAAATATATTATGGGGTCAACAGAAAGATATGAAAAGTGATTACGATAAATTAAAACAACAAATTGAACAAAATTTAGTAGAATATCAAGAAATAGAGAAAAAATATAATTTGACAAAAGGCTGTGAGAAAAATATGAAGCAAAGTCTAAATGATATTGAGAATATTCATGCAGATTATTTTAGAACACATGAAAATGAAATTCAAAATCGAGATCAAATAAAGAATAATGTCAAATTTCATAAATTACAACTCAAACAGTATAATGAACAAGTAATAAATTATTTGGAATATAAAATAAAACTAATCAAACAGTTGAAACATATTGAATGTAAGTATCAGCATGGCATACCATTATTTTTCATAATGACTCAACGAATTATTCTTTAGCGCATAACCATAAAATCAAAAATTTATTATCATCTACTTTAACTGTTTTGCTGAAACAGTACAAAGTAGAATCTCAGAGAAAACAGCATATATGTATGATGTACGATTCTGAAGCTCGCCGTGTTTGGGATGGATTTGTAGAAAAATGGCAAAATGAAGAAAAAAATCAGTATGAAGTGATTGCTGAAGTATGATCAACAATTATTAAAATATTGCTTTCAATACAATTCTGTTATATTTTTTTCTTTGCAGATCTTAAACATAATGAAAACTGATGCTGATGAAAAATATAAAGCAAATATAACTGCCCAAAATGAATGCATATCTGAGAAAGAAAAACTTTTGAAAAAACTGGAAGATATAAATTGCAAAAAATCATATTTGGAAAAGGATATTGAATCTAATAAAAATCAAATCGACATGTTGACTTCTAACAAATTAGACAAGGAAACAAAATGTAACCTACTTACTGATTATTTAAATGGGTCTGATAAAATAGATGTTTCAAAACGTGATGAAAAAAGGCTACTCTCTCCAGTCTCTTCTTGCACGGTTTCAAGCCATGTTTCAAGTCATTATTCAAATAAATACCGTGACTCTGTACGAGATATCATTTATACTACATTTACTCCTCAATCAGCTTTTAACTGTGATGCAACAACTTGGAAAAGGTAATTGTTTTTGATATATTTTATTCTATTAGCACAGACAAAATAATGATAATTACATTTTTTAGAGACAAAAGCAATTCTCAATGTCATAAAGTTCAATCAAAATAATAAAAATCAAAGCAAAAACTGGAGAAAAATCCATCAAGAAATATTATCTCTTTTTAATATTTCATGTAAATATATTTTTGAAAGTAGGAAAATCTTTCATGCAATCTCTACACTTCCATTCACACAGTACAAATATAAAATATAATATAAATTAACATATATATCATTAATATAAAATATCT
This sequence comes from Ctenocephalides felis, assembly GCF_003426905.1. Classification (NCBI taxonomy): domain Eukaryota; kingdom Metazoa; phylum Arthropoda; class Insecta; order Siphonaptera; family Pulicidae; genus Ctenocephalides; species Ctenocephalides felis. The sequence continues at coordinate 3,877,788 of NW_020539724.1, read as the reverse complement.
AATTTCAAAAGCATAAAAAATATTTATTCTAATAAAAGATTTGATAAAGTTTAATAAATATTTATTTTAATAATGTGCAGATTTATTATTACAAATATTTTTATAACAAAACTAATTATTTTTATTTCATTTAGTTTGTCTTTTTATACATGAATAAACGGAATGCCAATATATTTATAATAATGCTGCATATGATTGCAACTGATTATGTCTTGCATCTCCCATTTGTTTTAAAAAAAATTCTACTTGGCTTGATTTCACGTGGCAGTTTTCAGTTAAATTGTGAATCTGTTTCATTTTTACATTTTTAATTGTTGCAAAGCATCTTTGATAATAGAAAATACTTGATACAAAATTCCAAAATCTAAATTCGGGCCATAAGACATCAGTGAAATAAACACAAGAAGGTGCTATTTGCCAAAGTAAAAAATCACTAAACCTTAGTTCACCTGAAGTGCGAATTAATAAATCAGGATCTGAACTTTGATTGGTATATAATGTTTCTGATATTAATTCTTCATTTATACAATCTGGTGTTATAATATTATTCTCAGCAGCCTTAACTATATTTTGTATTGCGCTTGTTATTTCTTCTTGTGATGTGTAAGCAAATGCAACATTTAAGAATGCTTTGTTGTTATCTTTAGTTATTAACATAGATCTTGCTATCAACTGTTTCAAATCATCAGGAAGCAAACTCAAGTTTCCAATTACTCTTATATGTATTCCTTTTTCCCTCAGCATTTCCTCTTCACTTATCAGTTTATGGAATTTTTCTCGAGCAAGATTCATTAAAGTATCTACCTCATCTTTGCTTCTTTTAAAGTTTTCTATACTAAATGCATAAACAGTAACTTCTGTTACACCTAATTCTAAACACCATTGTAATGTTTCTGATAATTTATCAAATCCTTTTGAATGCCCAAAAGATCTTTGTGTATGATTCTTTGTTGCAAATCTTCTGTTGCCATCCATAATAAATGCAATATGTTTTGGTATTGGACCACATTTTATAACTTTAATGCAAAAAAGTTGCAACCAGGATAATGTATTATCACGTATCCAAGACATTTTATGTTATTCTAGCAAATAAATTAAAAACAGAACGGTTTTCGGTACCAAGAATTATTGATATTTTTAATTAAATGATTTGCGTAAGTTTCGGGCTGTTAGTTTTATGATAAATAACGTATCACATGGTCTTGGTGCTTATGTGATTCGTACACATAGCTAATGAATCTTTTAGTGCAATTAATGCAAAAATTGCGTAATGGTTTAACGAAATTATCTCGTTAGGTATTTATGCCATTTATACAATTTTTGCTATTCAGTTTGTCTATCGACTAAAATCTTTTACAACGCTTTAAGTTTTTTTTAAATCATAATCCACGTTGATACTTAGCATCACCTTTGTCACCTATCATCGTACATTTGACAGTTTGACAGTTGTTTAGGCAACCAGAGGCACCACCTTTTTAAAATGAGAGTGGTAAGTTATGGGTAAGTTTAAGATCACCCTTTTAATTTTTTAGTTTTATCCATGTTTTATCTAATCAAATCACAAGATCAAATGCAGATGTTTTTTGCTTGATTAAATTTAATTTGTTAAATAAGTTGGGGAAGTTCAACACGTTCAACACATAGATAAAAGAAGAGTATATAGATCGCTCTGGTTCAACATTTGAGTGCAACGTTTGAGTTCGTATCTATGTAAGTTGACAAGTGGTGCTATGGTTCATCAATTCCCAACATGTGATTTTTGTTAGGTTATGTATAGGATTGTAATATTTTGGTGATATTTGCTGAAGTTGAAAGTTTCTGAAATATTTAATTATAATAATCTTCTAAGCCTCTATCATAATGGGTAAATTTAGATCTAAGCTTAAAGGACAAACGAAAGGGAAAAAATGGGCTAAAGGACAATCATCTAGTTCCAACCCTACAACTCAAAAATTCAGAAACTTGGCGAAATCGAATTTTTTCCAAGAAAATTTAGGTAAAATAAATACGTCTTCTTTAATTATTACAAATTATTATACTTTAAGCCTAACTGTACTTGGTTTCAATATAACGTTGGCTTCAATTTATTCACAGGGTCAAGTTCTGGGTTAACAATAAATGCTTTACACAAGCATGATGCTATGCATAGTTATGCTATTCAACCAGCTGGTGTGGGAGATTTGGCAGAAAGTCTTCATAGTGTTAAAATTGATGATGAAAATGCATCTCAGATTACCGCAGAAACTGCGACACAATCATGTGGCACTTTCAGAACTTTTCAAACATTTGCTTCTGACTGGAGTGAATGCACAAATGTTTCTTTTTCAAAGTTTGTATAATTTCACTTTGACTTAATCTTTATTTTTTGTCATGAATAAAATTATACCTAAAAATGAAAAATATCTATCAAATTTTCAGGCTTTTAAATGGGTTCAGATCTGACTCTGCGTTGCATAAAGAAATGTTAGCAATACTTGCTGCTATAACAGAATTACTCAAAGACAAAGATGGAAAACAAACATCTACTGAATATTACTTGGCATTGGTATGTTTTACAATTCTTTGTTAGTTTTTGAAGTACTTATTTTATATTACAATTATTTCATGCAGATGGAAATTCTCAATCAAGATCAGGAAGAGAATGGTTCTCATGCTGTGCTTTCTTTACTTTCAATGGGAATTAAGACTGTTCCTGAGTCAGTTATTAAACTTAAATTCTCAGAATTTTCAAAGATATTTATGGACCAGTTGGAAAAGTTTTGTAACACAGATAATCAAAATCTTCTCAGATGTGTAAGTTTGTTTATAAGTATTTATTGCATTCACTTTCAACATTGTTCTGGTTATTTATTATAGCTATTGGGATGCATTTCGGTTCAACTAAGAGCATTAGATCTGGCACAATGGTCAAATTCATCAACTTTGCAAATGTTTGATGCAGTCATGGCATTTTCTATACATTCTAAACCTAAGGTAATAAAATTTGCAACTATTCATACATTTTCACACATACATATATATATATATATATATATATATATATATATATTATATAATATATTAACAACAAATATTTTCAGCTTCGTAAGGCTGCTCAACATGCAGTTTGTGCTATAATTCGAGGAAGTAGTTTTATGTTAAAAGAAGATGGTCCTAAACTACATCCTGCTGCTGGAAAGGTTTCAAAGTATGTTATAATCTGTACATTTATGTTAAAAATTAATTCCTTTTATCTTATCCACCAAACATTTTAAGTATTGTTATTACTTATATTACACCCTCACATTTACAGGTTTTGTAAGATGCAGATGAAACCAGAACTTGAAGTTTCTTCTCAAACAACCACACTTCATATTTTAACATTATTAAAAGATGTTTTGTACATGTTTCCTAGGGATGATATAAAGGTAAATTTAATAACAATACAATTTACAATAATGATGTATGAAAAATAATTGATCAAGTAATTGTTATTTTAGTCTACATGCGAACGAATACTATCTATGATGACCGGCAACAATATTTTAGTACGTACCTGTTGCTTGCAGACCTTACACTCTTTATTCCTCATGTCATCTGATAATAATAAAATTAAAAATATGACTGATGATGACATTTTGGAATTGAATAAAAAAAAATCATTCAGCACAAATTTAACATACACATTGGCAGCACAATTAATAAAAGCTTTGTATGACTATAGACCTGACAAAAATGATGTTAGACAAACGATGGCCTGGGTTACTGTAATGCAGCAAGGGCATATTTGTCTATCTTGGTAAATATTACTTATGTAAAAAACTTTTATTTATATATTAGATTATATTACAATTTTATTTCAGAAATTGTTTATAGTTAATGAATTAAATAGTATCAATATATTATAATGAATTATTGTCATAAATATTTATTTTGATTTGAATATTTTACAGTTTAGATTTGGATTCAAGCATTAATATTATACCTCAATTTATTACAACATGCACAACTGATTTGTGGCTATCAGACCAAGTTGATATTGCAAATGCTGGTACAATTGCTTTACGAGAAGTTCTTTATGAATCAATAGCTCCAATATGCAATTCACTTCTTGGTGTCCAAAAGCATAAAGCTATTTTGGAGAAAATTTTTCAAACTATATCAAAAGCATTGACTGTACCTTTTGGACATGCAGCTGATAACGTTGTGAATATTTTGGCGGCATGCTTTGATGTAAGTAAATATTATGTGTAAAAATATAATATAAATATAATGTGTAAAAGTAATCTTATGATTTATACATTTTAGGTGTCCGGTAGAAATTGTGCAGAACTGCTTGCTGATCCATTGAAAATATTGGGTGAACGTAGAGACCCCTCATCACAAACGATATCAAAATCTCAACTTGGGCAAATTGATCATGCAATTGCCACTGCTGTTAAGACTATGGGACCAGAATTTGTATTAAAATGCATTCCCATTACTGGTGCATCTGGTGAAATTGATATAAATAGAACTTGGTAAGATTATAATTCTTTTTTCAGATCATATAGGTAAAGAGAAATTGATATTTATATTAAAAATTATATTTAGGGTTTTGCCAATTCTGAGGGACAAGATACGTGGTTCAACATTGGAATTTTTTGGCAGTCATATTTTACGTTTGGCATCTGCTTGTAAACGTGCATCTGAACAATTTTTACAAGAAGGAAAGAAAAATGATTCTGTTACTTATGATTTACTGTGTTCACAATTATGGGGTTTATTTCCTGGATTTTGTAATTCTCCTACTGATATTAAAGAAAGTTTCAAAAAAATTGCAAAAGTATTAGGAGATACATTAGCACAACATTCTGAGCTCAGAACCCCTGTAATGCAGGGTTTGAGAAAGCTCATAAATAGTGCAGAAGGAGATGAAATAAATGAATTAGCACGATTTTCTAAAAATTATTTACCCTTACTGTTGAATATATATACTACACCAGCTGCAGGAGGATATGGACAAGGACAACGATTATCTGCTTTGGAAACAATACAGGTATATTATGAATTAATACTAATTTGCTTTAATGAATTACAAAATTTCTCAAGACATTAATTTGATAATAAACTTTCAGATTTACTTAACCATTACTCCAGCAGATAAGTCTGAAGAGATTTTCAAAAACTTAATGACTAAAATTAATGAGGTTGAAAATGAATCAGACTTTGCTTTAAAAGAAGCATTATTTGATATTGCTCGAGCTATGTCAATTTATCAATCAGAAGAAATAATAAAAGAATTATTCTCTAAATTATTACCATTGTGTGAGTCTTCTGCTGATAAAGGAAAAAAAGTCAAAAATAATCTACAAAAGAAAGGTTTCAAAATTATTGAAGATATTTTGAAGAGTGATAAACAAGGGTGCAAAGAATTTGTCAAAAATAATAGAAAACAGATACAGTCTGTGGTTATGAAATCACTTAATACTTCTGCAGATAACTCCCGAGCATCCCGGTTAAGGTTTGTTTAGAAATATAAATTTTGATATGCTAATTTATACCAGATCTAATATTTTATTTATCAAACAAAATTCAAAGACTTTATAAAAAATTAATCAACTTAATTTAATAAAATATTTTAACAAATGCTTTCCACAGATCTTTAGAATTATTAGTGAAGTCTCAGCCTCTATTAGATTGTGAGAGCAAGTTGGTCAAATCATGTATAGCGGAAGCAGTACTTAGCACAAAAGATATAAATGCTAAATGTAGAAAATGTGCACAGTCTCTTCTGGTCACTGTAGGAGAAACTATAGAATCCAAAAAGAATAAAAGTGGATTGTCTGATTATATCAATATTATGATCGCTGGTTTAGCTGGAACACAACAAATGATTGCAGCCACATTACAAGCACTGGCTTGTGTAACATTTCACTTTTCAGGTGCGATTCTATTATTACATTCTATTTATTGTTCTTTTTGGAGTGAATATAAAAATTCTACTATTCTTAATAATTTTTCAGGTTCTTTGGGAAAAGAGACTTTAGACTTCTTATTAACACAAGTTTGTACATTGCTAGCATCACCTACAAGAGAAATCACTATTGCTGCTGTGAATTTTATAATTGTTTTTACTAAAGCATTGCCTTCTCCTCAAGTGGCTTTATATTTGGAACAAATTGTAAGTGATATATGCTCTCTTGTAAAAGTTAATCAGTTAATAAAATATCCATTTCATTTTCACATAATTAATAGCAACAATTTGTAATTACAACTACACAATGATATAATTTAAATATGTTATAACAGTAATCTACAATAAAATAAATCTAAAGCAGATAGCATACAAAATACTATTTATACATACATAAGAATTACTTAATTTTCAATATCTTGTTTTCTTAGATGAAAGCTATAAGTTCCATGACAGATGATTGCAAAAGACATGCTCGTTTAGAAATTGGAAAATTATTAACCAGGATGTGTAGGAAGTACTCTGCTGAAACTTTAACAAAACTTACGCCTGGCGATGATGTTGGTAAGATTCAAGTATTTTTACTCACATATTGTTTTTAAGATAAATTATCATCTAATCTTTTATATTAGTTACACACAAAAGACTTAGAAATTTACGCAAGCTTCAATCTCGTGCAAAACGTTTGAAAGACATGAAGAAAAATCAATCTGTTGAAGAAGATGATGAACTAATGGATGTCAGACCTTCTGCCAAGAGGTGGGTATTATTCATATATTGGATAAAAAAATTGTTTATATATAATATAAATAATAATTTCCTTGTTTAGCATTGAAGAAATTTTAGCAGATTCTGATTCAGATGATCTATGTGATAATGATCAGCCAAAAACTACAGTTCGAAAACCAAAAAAAAATAAAGGAAAAACTCTTATACGTGAAACAGAGGACAGTATAATTGATTTAGTGGATGCCAGCGCTTCAAGCAAAATATTATGTTGGTGTTATTAACTTCCTTAATATTTTTTTATTCATTTGCTTAATTGACAAGAATAACTTTTGTTTTGTAGCATCTAAACCTGAGGTATCAAAATTACATAATAAATCAAAGAATGAGCCAAACCGCGGATTTAAAACTGCTGATGATGGAAGATTGCTTATTGATGATCTTGAAGGTAGTGATAGTGCGGATGACGAAAATCCTAAAAGCAAAAGTAGAGTTGCTTTAAATATGGACTCTGATAGTGATAGCGGTGAGTTTTAAACTAAACTTTTAAGTTTTGTTGTGAATAAATAACATTATAGATAAGTAAAGATTGAATAGTTTAATAGAAATTTCTTCCAAGACTATACTAGAAGATTTGAAATTATACTAAAATTAAACTATAAAATCAAGCACAGTTAAATACTTTACAGATGATACATATGAAAAACCTACTTTGGGAAAACGTAAAAGATCAGATGTCCAAAGCCTAAAATCTAATTTTAGTGGCACATCCAGAGAGCCAAAAGCTAAGTATAAGGCTGGAGGTCACGGTATTCACAGGTTAGTATTTATTTTACCATTTGCTATTAAAAAATATACAGAAATTTACGGTATTTTAATTTGTATTGATTATTATTTTACTTTTCAGTTTTTACTTATAAAATTTTAATTTTTCCAGGTCACTTTCTGGTGCATCAGTGAAGTCTGGGGCTTCAGGATTCTCATATAATTCTGCTGCTAACTCATCAAAATCCAATGCTAAGTTTGGATCTGAATATAGATCTGCAAAAGCTGCTGGTGATGTCAAAAAGAAGGGTCGACCGGACCCTTATGCTTATTTACCTTTGATGAGGAGCACCTTGAATAAAAGGTTTGTGCAATATTGAATAAAAAAAAAAAATTTTTCCATATTAATAGTCAATGAGATCGATTATTTATTTTAGAAAACGAGCCAAAAATGCTGGACAATTTAGGGGCATTGTTAAATCTGCCAGAAAAGGAGCAGCAATTGGTTCAAAATTGAGAAAATCAAAGAAATTGTAAGTTGTTTTCTTTGTAAAATTTGTATAAACATAGGAATAAGAACAATGTATGTGACCGTGATCATTAATCTTTAGATTATTTATTATATAATAAAAAAATTTTATTTGAAGCTTATTACTGTTTTGCCTTTGCTCTCTAGCATCACTTCATTTGTTAAATATTATTAATTTCAATACTATTAAAAACTGTAAAATTATTTAAACATGTTTCTTTAAAATAATTTTATTAGTTGATCAGAATTTAAAGTTTAGCTTAAAAGTTATAATTACAATAATTAATTTGTAATAATATTTGAATCGCAATTATTTTTAAAGTTGCTCTATTCAAGTATTTATTTTGTTAATTAATTTTTCATCATTGGTGTTATTAAACAAGGTTTTCAATTTATTCTCAAATCAAAGAAGTGTAGATTATATCTGTGGTACAATTTAAAAAAAAATGGCTCTTCAGATATGCAGATAAAATCATCTGATATACTTACCTTTTTAAACATTCTAGTTGCGCTTCTGTAAAAAAAATGTTCGTCTGAAGATTTTGAAAGACATTTTACATTCATTATGATCACATATAAAGTTGAAACTTGTAATTAATTTTCATTATTCATCATTAATAATAAATAATTGGAATTACAAATTATATTTTTTTTAACTTTCTTTACAACTTAATTGCTATGAAATGAAATCAAAATTGTAGTCAAGTACCTTTAATACTCTCAAAATTAAGTGCAAAAGTTAAAAAATTTACAAATAAACTACATTAACTCTGTTTAATTCAAAAATTTTAAATTAAAATGGTATTTAATATTACTGAAATATAATAGAAATTACATTACCATTTAATTTAAAAAAAAATACTGCTGTAACAGAATCTATATGCAATGATGAACGTTTTTTTTACTGATACTTAAATTTATTCTGTTACAATGCAATGATAGTGTCTTGTGCATAAATGCAGTTTTCTTAACTTTTCAATATAATTCTTTATGGCATGAGCATAATGGTCTTACACAGATATTAACAAACTTCCAAGAAATGCCAGCCAAAAATAAATTCACAAGTGTGTTTGTTACTAAGGTTACAAATGTTTGATCTCTATCATAGATAATTTATACTAACATTCGAGAAGAATTGTATTGGAGAGCATGCTTTCAAAGCAAACTTATTAGTAAATATTGTGTATTTTACAAACATTTATTTTTTATGACAAATACATCGAATTTTACACCATCATAATTATCAGTAAATAACATGCATTGTTCTTGTTGAGAACGGTACATATAAATAATTACATAGAAATATATTTCAGTAGTGTATCATTTAT